>NW_025109161.1:0-108721 GCF_011392965.1 Frieseomelitta varia | reverse complement strand
AAAAAAAAGAAAAAAAAAAACCAGAAAAAACCGGAGAACTCCCTGCGAGATGGAGTTTCTCAGCTGTCTGCTGTCGCCTTTGAGAAGCGAGTTGGAAATGTTGGAAATCGATCGGTTCGCGCGTATTTTTGAAGCTCAGAAATGTGTACCCGGAGCAAACCCCTCGTCTCACTGACACCTTTCAACCATGTCAATTTCGTATTCTCTTTGTCTTTCGTTACAAAGAAAAAGTGAGATTTGCACAACGTCACACGTTGTCGCAGCATCTCTTCTTAAGACCATTACCAAAAAGGGGTAACCAATAAACAAACATCTCTCGACTTCCAATTTACAAACGAACGAATATTTTTTACACTCGTCGCGACACATTTCTGCGCTCGTTGTTAGACTGCTAGATCTCTTTTTCCTTTCAGCTAGTAATTTTTTTCGATTGAACAGGAATGAAGGGTTCACCGAATGTAGGACCAACGACATATATTATATCATTCCGGTTGCCGCGGCGAAGCGAATCGCGGCCCCATTACGCATACATTCTTCTCTCCCTTGTTCTTTCGTTCGTCGAAACGCCACCTTGCATCGTGGGAGAACGCAGGACCTACACAGTTTCGCAACGTGATACACCATATAATTACGTGTAAAATTGTAAAATTCGTCTCGACGGGTTCGGGCGAAAGGATCATCGCACGTTTTCCTTCCCCCCCCCTCCGCGAGATGCGGCCTCCCTTCGGCCCTGCGATTCGTTTACACGAAGGAAAACGCAAATCATTTTTTCGCCCGGTCTCCCAGAAGCTCGATATATAGATTGTATTTTTGGCTTATTATTGTAAGACTGACTATGTTGCTATATTAAAGATTGCTTCGGAAATAATTACGAGTTCGTCATTTTTTAGATTGGCCCAACACTCGAATTTCATCCGTCAGTTATTTCACCTTGATCTCAAGTTGCAGTAAATGTGAAATGTACTACTGTTTATTCAAAGTGTATTGTTGCGTATAAATACGCACGCACGTTTGAAACCGAAGACAAGTCCAAAACCTCAAATTTCATCCAGAGTTAGTCTACTTTTGGTCTTGAATTGTAGTACTGTGAAATGTACTATTTATTTGAAATATATTTTAGCATATACAAAACTATTCAGGACATATCTGAAATATTGCGAAATAACAATTATCATAAAGTATCTTTTACAAGACGAAGAAAGGGACAAGTAAGCGAAGTATCTTTTTCTCACTGTTTTATTTGTATAAAGATTATAAAACTTCAAAATATGCTCAACACACGTTAAATGCTGCTCTTCTCGATGATTTAAATATATCTTCGGACGGACAACACGAGCGAACAGCCAGCTTTATAAAAATTTGATTTACAAAATAAAATAATTTAATTCACGTTATCCGCGAATAAAAAAAAAAAAAAAATCTCGTAATCTTACTTAACAAAAACTTAACGATACAATACGGTCGATGGCTGTACGCGCTCGTTTCATAACGAGTTATTTAATATTAATACATCTTATTGTTTTATTACAAAGCAGACTTTTTTTATGGACGGTATTAGTAATATTATATACGCTATTATATATCATTTGAAAATGTGCGACAATACTTTTGAAAATGTTTATCATTTTTTTTTTTTTTTTTACTATAGCAAAACAATTGTTTCATTTAATTAACACACACACGAGAAAGAAAATTATCGAATAGATGATCAATTAAGCAAAATGTCGCACATTTTCAAAACATCAACGATTAACATCTCTTCTTAAAAGACTTACAGTTAATGCATTACTTTGTCATAGTCATACTAAAAAATAGATCTTTGATATTCGAACAGGCAAATAACTATACAAAAGAATATAAAACTTTTTATAGAGGCAAAATACATTCGAACAATATATCTCGCATGTATTTTCATGCTTTTCCTTTTTTTTTTCTTTCACTCGGAGAAGTATACCGAGCATTTGCGTTAGAATGACATCAATATTCGTGTAGATCTTTCCTTCTAAGCCTACTATTTACACAAATTGACGCTTGTTCAGGGGGCATCGCGAAGGCACAATTTATGAGCGACGATTTGTCAAATCATAAGTACGGAATTAATGCGGAGTTCATTTAGAAAGTGGCACGTGAAAACAGAAAAGTTGCATAGAAAAAACGTATTTCTCGAACAGACATTAAAAGCAGGAGAGATGAAATGAGAAAGACAAAAATTCGAGCGTAGAATTGTAAAGAAAAAAAAAAAAGAAAAAAAAAAGTGAGATTCAACAAAATCTGAATTTTCAAAGTCGATTGAGAATAAGAAGAACAAGATTGATGAGCATAATTTCATGATAGAGGTTATTACTAAAGGATCTATAAAAATTTGTTTCTTTTTGGTGTGTCATACTTACAAAAAAACACGATCTCGACTAAGTATCATTTGTACTTGAAAATTCTTTGCCTCCTAGAACATATTGCTTTAACTATGGTTTTGAATTAAATTACCACGTAGAACGCAGAAAACACTTGAATAAATCGATATAAAACGTCAAATACTGTAAAGTTAAGAAATCTATAAAAATACGTGTTTTTATTAAAGTTTCTAGATTATATAAATATAAAATTGTCGATACGTCTTAACAAATGGACGGATTTTTTTTTCTTTTTCGTTAAAAGATAATGAAATGCTGCAAGATGATTACATTTAACTGCGAAAATTATTCTTCATCGCGTGTTACCTGCATTTTTAGATTTTGCACCAGACATGTTTTGTGGAGAAAATGACAGAGATATGTGGAAAGAAAATCGAGACAACACGGCGATACAAAGTAAAAAGTAAAACCGAGAATATTCACCTTTCTCTTTTCGTTCTTTTCTTTTTCTTTTGTTAAACTGTGTTGTATATGTGAAGATTAACCAGCACTAAGCTCCTGTGTTCGAAAGTATCTCGTCACGACAACTAGAACAGAAATCGCAAGCAGAAAACCTGTTGGCGTGGCTAACATCGTGGCAGTGTTATAAATCGGACAGTAAGGACACTGAGAGCTGCCGCAAACTTCGCAGATATTTAGCGTGTAAGTGGGCAGGGCATCGAATATAGTTTCGTTGAAACGTTCTGAAGACAAAAAGAAAAGAAAATTTTAAAAGAAACGATCACCTCTTGCAAAGTAATTGCTCAGTAATCACATCTAACTACGAGCATAATTACCTGGAGCATAGTAGTCGTAAACTCTAATGGGAAGATATCGCGACATGTTGGCAACCGGGAACCACCTCTCTATAGTGAAATTCACGCACGTTTCCTCCTGATCCAGGTAATCGAAGTAAAAGAGAACTTTCCTCTCCTGGAAACGTGCCCTCTGAAGGTTCCTTACCTGTTTCGACCGGATGTATCCGTCCAACGTCTGTTGTTGAATTATATAACCTGTTGGAATAGCCACGTCCAACACAGCCATTCCAGAACGGGAAGATTCATTCGTATTTATCCATCTGCAAGAGGAAAAAAAGCTGGCATAAACAATGAAAAAAACAAAAGAAAAGTTTTCAACATTCAAACACATCAGTGTTAATTACCTCTGGCAACTGAGGTACGATATGTGAGACTGATTTCTTCCATGAAAATTCGCTCTCGTCACCAAGTCGAAAGACTTGACAGGCGGTTGTGTTATGAATTTGGCAATGTCCACGTTGTACTGTACAGACATTTGCAAAATTGCGTAGCCAGCACCCTTTGCTTGTACCTTTACCGTTCCCCACGCTTCTGGTATCTACGATAGACAAGAAAAAACACAGAAATTAGCCAAGAAAAGAAAAGAAACGAAGAAATTAATTTTTCAGCTAAGACGCTACCTCTATGGTCTGCAGCCTCGCAAGGTTATTGTCATTGACAAACAGCGTTTTAGTTTGTCCTGGAAGAGCGGTGGCTTCCACGGTGACGGTCAACGAGCTGACATCTCGAATTCTGGACCTGACCGTGTAGTCCATCAACGCTTTCATCGCCCACGCGGTGTCTTGCGTCGAGGCCCAACCACCGTCCGTCAGCCTCTGCGCGTTCAGCCACTTCACTATGGGCTCTATCATTATCTCTTGTCGAGCAACATGAACCAAAAGAGCGTACGCGGTCGTCTCGATGTTCTCCGAGTCGTACATGTACGGTAAACGGGGAAGAAGGAACGGTTTCTGATTTTCCAGTTTGTAAGGGGGAAGAGGGACTTGCTCCCTGCCCCAGTAAGTCAGTCCTCCCTCTCTGCGGGCATGCCTGGACAAAATGTTGAAAGCTTGGCCTGCGGTGGAGGCTTTCGCCAACAGAAGAGCGTACGACACTATCGCTATCTCGTAGGGTTTTCCTCGCTCTTCCAACAACCTCAAATTCCTTTCCAACCACTTGACCGCGCCAACGGCGCTCACAGCGACTTGGGTTCCTAGACCCTCGGGCAGATCCTTCACGCTTTGCAACGTGATCAGCACGTGAGCCGTAAGACTGATATTCCTATGCAATATTATATCGTTGTCGTAGTTTAGAGAGCTGTTCATCTTGCGATCGGGCATCCACGTGACCTCGTAGAACGATCCCTCGGGCGTTTGATACTTCAGCAACCAGGACACAGCCTGGGCTATCACCTCGGGATCTATGTACAGATAATTCTCCCACTCGTAGAAACGTGCCTCTTGCAAGACACGAGCGCAATACGCTGTCAGCCAAACGCTCGGCGAGGACTGGTTCCAATCGCTGCGAAACAAGCTGAACGAACCGTCCGGGTTCATGAACGAGAGTTGCCTCTGATAGCCGATGTTCATGTAGTAGAAGCTCTCCCTCTCCTGCGTCCTGTTACGTTGATTGAGCAAACGCATGTACAGCGTCGTGTACAAGTTGGCGGCGAAGCTGAACATATTCTGCTCGGCGCAATCCATAGGAAGATTCATGAGGCTGGTGGAGTTGACAGGCATCGTCGGGAAAATCGGCCCGACAACGTCACCAACCAAACTTATCACAGCCTTGTTCGACCCGAACACGTAGTAACGATTCTCGTCGTAGGGTATGATCGGTGTCTCTGTTATGTTAACGTGCATGTACTGGAACACGTAGGCACGGTTACTGAGATCGAGCAGGATGGACTGATGTCTGTGTTGAGGAAGGCCGTCGGCTTCTACGCGCAGGGTACGCGTGACCGAGTCCCTTCCGATCACAGTGGTCGCGTAGATGTGTATTTTGATGTCACCGAGTCTTACTGGCACGATGGGCAGGTAGACGATGGAAGCATCCTGAGCAGGGATCCAAATGAAGAACTGGTGTTCGCCAAAAGACGTGCGAGGTTTGTACGACTGTACGATACCGTTGTCCTCGACGTGAACGAATTTATAGTCTCTGGATCCGGTTAGAACCACTACAGCCTCTATGTTGTGTCGCAGATAATTGAAGACGGAGACACGGATACCGATTTGCTCGCCTTGTTTGCTGTGAGTGGGCATCTCCACGTTGATGTAGAACGGCAGGATACCCATGTACGCGATGGCTTTTGGCAACATCCCAAAGCCCATACTCGGCGACATACTGAACACCGTGACCATCCACTGAACCGGTCTCCTCGGCACGTCTATGTTGAAAATGTATCTACCGTGAGGGCCAATGTTGATATCCTTCCACAGCCAAACGTTCTCGTACTGCCTCTGCAGCCTGTTGAACCGCCATTTCCTGAACAACGCGATGTCAGTAGCGTTCCTGTACTCGCAGGCTGCCTCGTCGGTGCCATCCTCACAGTCATACACCCCGTCGCATTTTTTCTCTATCCTGTAACACCTACCGGAGAGGCACTCCCTGTACCCTTGAGTGGCGTTGCAGTTGTCGGGCCTCCGATAAATAAAGGCATCTGTGAACACTACCAATCCAATGTACTCGAACGTTCTGTTCACGTCTATGCCAAATGTCGATGATGGGAAGTAAACGACCTCGTCTGGATCACCCTCGTGGAACAACCACGTGTGGGAATGGGTACCGTTCGTCTCCTCGTCGAAATGGGCCATTTTCGTTATAACGTTGGAGTATGTCAGCTCGTTTCCTGCCTGCATCGTGAAGAACGATCTGTCTATACCTGAGAGAGCGACGTACGCTCCCGGTTCACCGTAAATGGCCACCTCCACGTTCTCACCTGTCCTGGCTTTCTTGTTGTTTATGAACACGGTGAAATTGTTGCGCGAAATGCCATTGACGGAGAAGGTGAGAGAGTCAGCCACCACGTTGCCGTACTGTCCGACGTGATACACGACTGCAGTCGCAACGGGTGCCATCTCCGCGCTCAGAGGGACGGCGATCGTTTTTATATTGTGCTGCATGCTATCCTGCCCCGTCAGAAGTATCGTGCCTTTCGCCATGACGAGGTAGTTGAATGTGTCGATGTAGAAATTCGTCTGAACGTGGAATATCATGTACTCGCCGACTCGCGGCTTCTCCGTGGACGTCGAGATCTTTATGTGCTGCTGATTCGGCGACTCGTGCGCCAACAGTAGCAACTCGGTCTGCGTTCTGAATCCTTCGCCGTCGGTGAGATAAGCGAAAACTTTCATGGAGGTGATGTCGTTGAGAATCTGCTGCGCGTGATCCGAGTTGTGCTCGAGACCGAGCTGTTTCCTCAAGTCGATCCTGGTGGACCAGATAGCCTCGTTGTCGGCCGAATGTTTCAGATATTGCGTTTCTAGTATTCTACGGCCACCGGCTCTCATCTCGATGTCCGCGCGGATCTCCATCACGGCCCCCTTCAACTGCGTCGGCCTCAACGCCGAATTGTCGTGGAACGACGCCACCAAGTTCAAAACAAACGGCATCGTCGGCTTGAAAACCTGCGGCGACCCGCCCAGAAATCGTATCTTCGAGGTGGAGTTGAATATCCGGGCGGTGGAGTAGCCGGTGATTACTTCGTCTAAGAATCTTTCGCCGACTGTCGCGGTCACGGTGATCTCCATTCCACTGGCGGTGGGTACGAAGTTCAACAACTCTGACATCGGATATCGGAAATGATAGGACCCGTTGAAAAATCTCAGCACGGGTATCTTGTTCTCCAAATAGTTGGAAACTTTCAACCACGCGGGATAATACTCGTCGAAGTAAAAGTATCTCTCCACAGGTTCGGAGCCAGATTCCGTGTACGTTTTGTCCAGCGACTTGATGCGTGCTTTTAGAGTCAAGTTCCCCCTGACTGGAGCACCGCTGGTGTAATTCGCTTGGACTATGCCAGTTATGTATTGGTCATTATCGAAGAAAAAAGCTGGCATGGTAACGTTCACTTCGAAACGCGTTTGATAGTATTCCTCCACCAGGAACGTTTTCTCTTCTACCTGACCTTGCGCTATCACCTGTATAATCCATTCTCCGAAGACTGGTTGATCGGACAGCTGATACGACAGAGACACTGTTCCCAGGTTACTCTGTCTGCTTAACCATCGTCTCATTATTCTTCTGTACGGGTCCAACATGTACACGTCCACGGGATTGTTGAATGATTTGAGTTCGGTGTCGATCGGTATGTTTCTGAATCGTACGGTTTCTCCTTGCATGTACACAGGTTTGTCCAGTTGAATGAATATAGTCATTGATCGTTGCGAGAAGGTGAGCTTGGTCTCGTTTAAAAACGCTTGGCCACCGGTCAGGCTGTTGTACGTTCCCTCCACTCTTAATCTATACTCCCCGTTGACGGACGTAGGTGGCAATCTCATCATCAGAGTTTCCGGTATGCCCTCCTTCACTTCTTGAAAGTCCGCAGCTATCTCTACTCCATTCCTTTGAATGGACGAACGCACCATCATCGGCAGTGGGCTGTACAAGACATTCACGTCTAATCGGTAGATCTGTCCCGGTCTAACCATCCGAGATGCGACCACGAAGTAAGTACTACAAAAACAATGATACAAAATCACTTCAATATATCATTACATACTCAATTGTTAGTAATCTTGTATTACATTAAGTAAATTACTGATTTCAAAATGGCACATATTGAAAACTTACGCTTCTTTTATTATGACGTTGTCGGCTGAGTTTCCGGAACCTCGTAGCCCGAATCCGGTCTGATCTCTGTCGTCGAATCGATTCCAAGGAGTGCGCGTCGATTCGCTCGGCTCTTGCGGGAGCTGGCCGTTCCCGCAAGCAAAGGTTAACACCAGAATCCAGATCCACATTTTCTACAATATACGACAATTAAAATTGTGCACAACAATATTTACACCATTCCTGCGGAAGAATGGTGCTGAAGAAAGAAAAAACGTTGTGTGTTGTGCATCACGATCTAGCGGTCAACGCCCATGCAGCGGCCTATGATTTCTCAAATATGGGAGTTGAACACCGACTAGCACAAGCAGCAAGTGGCTGTGCGCCTAGCGTCAAAGTCCCAACGATCTCAATGTTAAGCAAGCAGAGTGCGGAACATCGCTAGGGATGGGTGGACCCGAGACCGTCCAACCTAGCGGGGATAGTTACAACAACACACAACAATTTCTGTTATTTACAATACACGACAATTAAAACTGTTGCACAACAATATTTACACCTTCATTTCTCCGGAAGAATGATGACGAAGAAACGTTGTGAGCTGTGCATCACGATCTAGCGGTCAACGCCCATGTAGTTAGCGGCCTATGATTTCTCAAATATGAGAGTCGAACATCGACTAGCACAAGCCGCAAGTGGCTGTGCGCCTAGCGGTCAGAGTCCCAGCAATCTCAATGTTAAACAAGGGAGAGAGAAGAACACCGCTAGGAGGATGGGTGGCCGTGTTCAACCTATAGTTAAAACAACAAGCGTCTGAGGTCGCTGCCATCACCCCCCCCCCCCCCCCCCCCCCCCCCCCGCCAGGCCTGCCGAACGATGTGTCCAGGCAGCGACTCTAAGACGGAAACGCTGAACCTTCACTTTTCTCACTTACCCAAATCCTTTCAACAGAATTTTCTATTTTTAGTACCACCGTTATTAATAGATGGCGCCACTGTTGCCTCTAATGTAGCGACCGCTACCTCCGCACAACACCAGATAGCGCCACGTACATCCGCAAGAACCTTCCGTCGAAAGGTGCGTTTCCGTTAAAGCAGCCAGCGACACCTTTTCCCGAGCAAAAATAAAAGCCCGGGAAAAACGGGGAAAAAAGGCGGGAAAAAAGTTTTCCCCCTTTTCGCAAGCCGAGGCTATAAAACCGGGTTGCGAAGAGGAAAAGCCCTTCTTCTTCTTTTTTTTCTTGGTTTCCGTGTGCTACCAGCAAGGCTCCGAATATATCCTCTACGTGTAAGTGCTGTGATAGAAAAACCAAAGTTTGTACAGTTCAAAGAAATATATATATCACAAGTATTTCTACCTTATCCACTACCTGTTCCTATACTAAACATTGACAGGTGACAGTTTTTCCACAAATTACGAGAATCATTTGTGAACTATTATGGTTACATCTTCGATTTCAGAGACCCTAAGCTTGCGTTTTGTTTTGTTTAAGTATAGTTTAGGTATATATCGAAAATGTTTCAATTTCGTTTACGTTAGCAGAAGTTCCAGTAGTAAGTGCATAATTTCGCGCAAACTATAGTGAATATTAGATTCAGATATATTTACAAACGTAACTGATAGCATTATCTTTGAAATATGTGCTCGTGGAGTGCAATAGCGTGAAAAATTAAAATTAATTATTTCCCTTATATGGTTGTAAAGCGTTTAGTTCCACCGGTCTGCCATAACGCGGCGCTAGTGTTTCATACCCCGTAAAACAAAGAAATTTTCATTTGCGAAAAAACCTCTTTTCATACCCCATTTGACCCGTAAAATACAGAAATAAGTATTTTTATAAATAATTAGTACCAATGAGTTACCGCCATGTCCATTTTGTGACAGTTCGCACTAATTACGAGAAAAACCTAATTAAGTGGAATAATTTGCGAACTTTTTTTATATGCCTCCTCAAAACTAGGCTCCCCGTTTTCTTTCTATGTGTGTTTTATCCTAGAAAAATGTGTGTGTAAAAAGTTGATTTTTTTTTTTCAATAGATCAGAGAATGCCCTTGTCGCACACTGTTGCTTTCCTTATCTAGCGTCATTAGACAAGGAGGGCACTATCATGCGACAAGGGCAGACATATCTGTGCGGTAGACAAGGAGAGCAACAGTGTGCGATAAGGAAAACAAGATAAATTAGTTCCGGCACCTATCCTAGGGATGATCCACACGATGTATGCTTAATTGCTACGCGATCCCGAAAACTCCAGCTTTTTTTCTCAGTGTTGAACTCGTTGCTTGCAACTTCGACAAAATCTCATGATTGGAAGGAGTGGTCACGTACATTCCTCTGTATTTGGTTCCGCACAGAAAAGTGACTTAGAGCCTTACGGCTCAAGTGGAGGTACCATTAACCCGACATTTATAGTAGTCGTTTGTGTACTATACGATTGAAACGTCACGAAACTTTTGCTCGATTGATGCACGCCGTTTGTTTTCTTAATATTTTTGTCATTTCACAGGATTGTCAATTTTTACAAAAAAATAATATATGGTTACTTTTGACCCGAGCAAATGTTACCAGGGCATCTAATATTGATACACGCTCTGTGTTTTGTGTCAACAATCATACCAGGTTCCTCTTCAACTGTCTCTTCGAATCCTTTTCGTCTCGCTTTGTCGATGTCAAATGCAACTTCCTCAACGTGTACCTGCGGTATTTTCGGCGGGTAGTTGGGAGGAATGACATTTAGGGGATACCCGTCTCTCCGCGATAATTCTTTACAGGCCAGTATTAAACCGACTATATTCACCGGCCTCGGAGGTGTGTCCAACTCACTCTCCTCGGGCACCTTGTCAGGTTGGCAGAACTTCGCACCCGCCTCGGCAGCTCTTCTCTCATCTTCGTCCAGATACGGCACTTTGGTGCATAAAAACTCATTGAAGGAGCCGGTGTTTTTGAATAACAATTTTTTGTTGGCGATCGAAAACGGATGGACAGTGTACGTTCCGAAACAGGTCATCCTAAAGAAGATGTGTATGTAACCGGTCGGTTTGTATTCCTCGTCTACGAGGCAAAAAGTATTTTTTATCTCATATGGCTTAGGCAGGTGAAATATATCGTTGCCCGGCATCATCACGTAGTCGCAGAGGCAACCTGGTATTGGAATTACAGCGTTCCCTAATGGGTCCTTTAACACTTCCTCGGGGCAGATAACAATTTCTTTGATTCTGTACACGTCCAGTAATAACGGTTTCGATCGCATTTTTTCTACGAGCTCGCCAGGGTTCCTTGTGAACAAGTATATTTTACCGGCGTTGAAGTTCACGGTGTGCAGGCCGTAGCCGCGTGCTATCTCCTTCGATCTGTCTGGCTTAGTTAAGAGGAAGGCACTTTGAAAGATTCGGAACAATGGCATGTCGTTAAATTGCAGATCAACGCCCAGTTCGTTCGGAGGGATCTTCTGCAACTTCTCGGCGTACAAAGTGACAGAATCGATGAAAACTTCTAGAATGTAGAATTGCTGTTCTTTTATAGAAACACAGGCTTTTAAATTCGCGTTCATGTTAGGTTTGTAAGGTTTTCCAAGAATATTCTTTTGTTTATGAAACGATGCGGAAGTCAGTTTGAGTTTACTTGAAATTTTGTATACGAAATCAGCCGAAACGGCTGTACATTAATCCACAAATGTTTCAGTTGAAGAAACGATAAAAACAATTGAAGTAAAAAGTAAAAAATTGATAATTCCATGCCGTATTCTTAAGATGAAACAGACTCGAGAGATATTAGATGTATGTATATTTAATTTCCACAAGATTAAAACAAGTACATTCAATTGTTATGTACAATTATAAACATCGCTATCGACGATTAATGTTCTATCGAACGTCACAATATTTCCTATTTATTTTTCTTTATCCATTGCTTTTTCAATTTCGCATTATACACATTTTAATATAAAAATATAACATAAATTCTGTACATTCCAATATTAAATTTCGATGTTTGCACATACGAAATGAAATATATTGTAAACGATATGAATCCGTGAAAAATTAATAATTGTACTGTGTATATATATATATATATTAAAATCTATATGTTATAAACTTTAATCAAGAAACAAAACATATTGACGTATTGAGATAAAATCGTAAGTATGAAAAATATAAATAATATTGTTTTTAATTATAGATAGAAAATTATGCTTTAAATTTTTTTCTAAGCGTTTGAGCAAATTATTTATTATTAATTTCATTTCCAAAAATGAAAGACATTCTTGGATTATACACATTTTTTTTATATAAAAGAAATTTATCTATCCTATATTATCTCTATTCGACCGTGATGGAGTAGAACTAAATATATTCTTTATATTCTCTTTCCAATCAGGCAAACAAAATTCACCATTAGTCATTAAAATTCGATCCTCCCAATAAGCTTTTTGCTTTACTGGAGTATTATAATTATCAACGTTCGTTGCACTGTTCATACTGTAAGTTTGATAACCAGTGTCTTGTGCAGAATTCGAAACGCTTTGTACATCAGAAATACCTAATATTGTGTTCATTTGCTGGAACATACAATATTCGTTCACATTCGCCTTGTATGAATTAGTCAAATGTTTAAATGTATCAGTAGCAGTATTATGTTTAATATTTGATTCTGAAGTTGTATTCTCAAAATTATGCTTAACGTGAGTTGAATTCTTTGCTAGAACTTTTATTTCTGTTTGGGTATCACCTTGAACCCACGTGCAATTGCTTTCTAGATTTAAGAAATTGTCTACTTTCTTATCTGCGTTTATTTTAATAGAGGATTCATCTGAAACATGTAATACATAGTTATTGCAAATAATAACATTATTTGCATAATATTTTAATGAAAATTATAATATGATTGCTCTAAAATTATTACCTAAGGAATGATTGTTTGATAATTCTTTATGTTGTATACTAAATTGATCTATGCTCATATCCATACTAAAATTCAATCGGGCAACTGAACGAGATTGAGATCTCATGCTTTCACACGACATCCTATTTATTGTACTGTGTATAGGGGATATAGTAGGAGGCGATAAATCCTCTGTGATTATTTTTGATGCATCGTGATGACAATTTTTGCTAGGCGAATACTAAAAAAAAAGAAATTTGAATTCAAATACTTCAGAATTTGTATAAAAGAGAACAATAAAGTTAATTTAAAGAGAAGTTTTTATTTACCTTCAATGGTGAACCATGAATTAACATTCCACTCTGTGGAGGACTGGAAGATAATATTACAGACTCATTTATGTTTACTGATGATGATGTAGAATCTTCATCATTATCTACATAATCTTCACAATTAAAAAACAACTTTCGTCTTAAGGAACTATTACTAGAATTCGCGTCGTCATTGTCGACATTTTGTTCCTAAAACCAAAGCAACAAAAGTGCAAAGTTGTAACGTCCAAAAGTAAAGTTAATATAATGATAATATTATTTACTTGAACGAATGTAAAGTAAGGTTTTAAAATTTCCATAACATGAGCTGGTAATTCGGATGGAAAAGTTAATACTGTTTGACTCCAACCTAAAGCAATATCAAAGTTAAAACATAGAAAATAGATTCCCAAATTATTTATAATACCATCTTTCTTCGATTTGGAAGATTCTGAATTCAGGTCACCAATGACCTTTGCACAAGTATCCACTTCTACTTTTGTTCTAATTTCCTTCTTCTTGATCTCCCAAGGACTTGGAATTATTTCATTTTCATTGAAGAATCTATCGATGGCTGCTTGAGCTTTTATTTCAGTCTCAGGATCTGTGCAATGTATTTGTTGCACAGGAAATTCTTCTATCTTTGCTGGCTGTATTAACGCCAACTCATCTACGCTCCATTCAAAATCTGGCGATTGTTGAGATTGTTCTGATACCTAAGGATATTATTAACAATTATTAGCATGACTGTTAAAACATAAGTTTCATTAAACTATTTTTTAAAGAGCCAAATTTTCAGTTTTAATAAACACTCTGAAAAATCACCTTACTGAAGACAGTTGGACTAATCACAGATAAATGTAGTCTATTAGTTAAATCAGTCTCAAACGGATTTCTTGCTATAAACTTTGTCAAACCTGATGGTGGTGTAATGTGATTTGGAAGCATTCTAAGTGAATTCATGTTACTTTGATTATATGCTCTATGCTTCGCATTTGTACAATATTGCTTTACAGGAGTTCTATATATCACAGGACTTCTGGTTAAAAAATGTTCACGTCCATTTCCATTTTTAATTGGTGTCCACTTTAGTTGCTCCATATTATTAACTGTAATCCTTCAATATATTCATTTATTTAATATTAACATCACATTTTATACATTTTTGTTAAAATGTAAAATGAAAGTATATATATATTTTTTCATTTTATTTTTGTAATACATAACAATAAGTTTTTCTTTGTAAAACATTCAAAAATTATTTACTTGCAAATAAACTTACTTATATTGCCACCGATCTTTCAGCTATTTTTTAATTATAAGAAAATACAAATTATACACAAATACTTCTTACGCGAACCTTCTTATCTAATTTTTACATTACTATCTAATTTTTACATATACTAGCACGATTCGTAAATTTGTTTACAAATTGAATTATTTTGAAACAACGATTATAATCACGTGACTCGGCCACATACAATGAATGTACGTACTAGAAGGTGATCAAAGTACTTTGAATCTCATCAGTTCGGTAGTTTAAGTTCTCTTTCCATGAACGTCATCAATGATCAGGATTCATTCGCAATCTTCAAATTTTCATATTTCTATGAGAACTTTATTAGCCTTTGTGTTATATTAGGTTTCTCTCGGTAGATGTGCACATATAAGAAAAATTTGAAAATTTTATTGTACATGAATGTTCTCGTTTGTACTTCGTATGAAACTGTCTTCTGTTAGAACCACTTAATTCTCTAAAATTGGTGAGGCAAACTTAGAAACCGTCACCTTAAAATGGTTTGTGTCATTTGATGTTTAAATGTTTCAATACAAATTATATAATAATAATAGTAATAATATTAGTGGTAATGTAATAATAATATATTAACATATTTTATTTCGTATTGTATTAACAACACGTATAATGAAATTAATTAATGCTTACAAAAAATTACACATAATGGGCAAACATAACCTAAAAATCTACTAATTTTGTCAAACTGACAAATGATCGGCTATAGTACTGAAAAGGTTCTGATTCTAATATGTAATTAGTAATGAATATGAAGTGATATAGTCGTCGATGTCAATGTTTGTCTTGTAAACTCTTAATAAGTCCCATACTACATGCTATACATTAATGTAATTTGCAATTAAATTGAGCATTAAATAAAAAGATTAAATGAGGAATAAATATATCATTGTAAAATAAATATTATTATTTTAAAAATATGTAAAGACAAAACTTTTTTTGTGTCATTTAACATGATTTTAAAAAACTGTGTACTATGTATTGTATTTCTGTCAAAAGTATTATATCATTTGTTGCGTATTTCTTTTTATATACTGTTTGTGATGTTTTAAAGAGTGGAGTAAAAATGGTTGCTGGTCCTACTGAACATGGTATACAAGCTGATGTAATATTTGTCATTGAGGGAACAGCTGTTAATGGAGCTTACCTTAATGACTTGAAAACAAATTATCTTACTCCTACCCTTGAGTAAGTATATTAATGTATTGTTGAATACTTTCTGTTTTTTTTTTTATAAATGTTTATTGATTTAAAACATTATATCGTGTAGGTATTTTAGTCAAGGTGGTATCGAAGATAAAGAGTATGTTTCTGAGGTAAAATAACATTAACTGCGTTTCATATTTTAGATTATTTCTTACTTTTTAAACATTTTCTTTTTATATTTAATAGAAAATTTTTTTTTTAGCAAAATAGCACAACATTATATGGGATAGTAGTGTATCATGCTGCTGATTGTTTACCAGCACCATGTACAGAGACTTTTGGGCCATACGCAAATCCTCATAAATTACTACTTGTACTAGAAAAATTAGAGTATGTACAAATTTTTTTTTTTAATTTTTCATTAACAAATAGATTTCCAAGCTCGTTGATAAACAATGGTAATGTTTCTGTTTAAATAGAATGGTTGGAGGAAAGGGGGAATGTTATGCAAATATTGGGGAGGGACTCGCAACTGGACTACAATGCTTTGAGGATCTACAACTACGTCGCGAACCAAATACAGCATCGCAAAAACATTGTATCTTGATTTGCAATTCTCCTCCATATCAGACAGTCATACAGGAATCATATAAATTTGCTGGACACACTATAGAACAGTTGGCTTCACTTTATCAAGAAGTAAATTGCAATTAATTACGTGGAGGAAGGTTACATTTAATGTCAGATAAAATAAATCTTTTTCTTTTCAGAGAAACATTAATCTCTCCATATTGTCACCTCGAAAAATACCTGCACTATTTAAACTATTTGAAAAAGCCGGAGGAGATCTGCAATCGTCACAGACCAAAAATTATGCTAAAGACCCGCGACATTTAGTCCTGTTACGTAATTATAATTTAAAAGAAAGACCTGTCAGTCCTACAATTGGTGGAGCTGTTCATACTACTCCAGGTACTGCTGCGCAGATTCCATTGAGTCCGTTGCAGAGCAACGACAGTCCGACTACCAATCAAGTGCAACAGAATATTGCACAACCAACTCAACCTCAAGGTCCTCCGTTTAGAATTCAAACTCCGCAAAATATTACTTCAGTTCATCAAACAGTAGTACCCATGGCCGCTACAATGAACGCTGGCCGACCTCCTTATAATCCCCAAATATCTGCTCCGCCAACTTATCATCCTCCAAGAGCAGGTCAACCTAGATGGCGGAATTTGCCACCATTTGTGCCAACAGGTCCAACAAATACACAAAGCAGTGCTTTAATAGCGCAATTGAACCAACCACCTCCTTCAATGGGGCTCAATGTACCTCCGTTTGGACAACGAATGGATGGTAAAAATATTCTTTTCTAATATTTTGTTAATTATTCTTATTTGGACAGTTAATATGTTAACGTGTATTTTATAGTAACAAATACCAATGTTATGGCTGCAAGTGCACAACAGCAGCAGCAGCAGCAACAACAGCAACAACAGCAGCAATTAACTCAACAACAACAATTAAGAATAACAATGCAATTGCAACAACAACAACAGCAACAGCAGCAACAACAAAATGTTCAGCAACCATCTTCAATGCCAATAACGGCTCAGCCAACGCACGGACAAGCTGGACCGCAACTTACGGTATCTTGCGTGAGTCAGTCTGTGCCTACACAAGTACCACAAACGGTTACTGCTTCTCAGACACAAGCATCTGTGTCATCGGTTACTCAACAACAGCAAATAATGCATCCTCAGACACAGGTATTTTATATTACTTCAGTTATAAAAAGAAAGTCGACATATTTATGACGAGATGAATAAAAGAAATACGAATCACATTAATGCGATTGTTAAAGGGTAATGTAACTGTTGGCACGGTAGGACCAGGACCGCAAATTAGCACGCCACGTGAAAGACAAACGATATGGCAGGGTATTATTGAGTGGGTTGAAAAAGCTAAAACAACTCCAGATGCACCAAAACAAACCAGACATCTTCCGTGTCAAGTTTCCGCAAATTCCAAAGATGGAGATCCAGAATTGTAAGTTTTTTTTTTTAATGTTAATAATCGCGAATTGTTATAAATTTAACGCGTTATAGGAAAGCGGATACGTGGCCACAGAAATTAATTATGCAGCTAATGCCCAAACAATTAATAGGAAATATCGGTGGTTCCTATTTAAAAAATTCTAAATCCGTTTTATTTCATCCAACACCCTGTGAAGCATTGGAATCGTTAACGAAAGTTATGAATTCAGGATTTGTTAGTATATTACACTATATATGCATAATATAATAAAATGAAAAAGACCTTTTTAATTATTGATAAAAACAAATATATATTTCAGGCGGGTTGTGTCCACTTTACTTTCTTGCAAGCAGCTTGTGACATAAAAATACTTATTCTTCTCTATACAGCTGAAAGAAGAACATACTTAGGATTCATTCCAAATGATCAAACTGGTTTTGTAGATCGACTTCGAAAAGTAATACAGCAACAAAAAACATCGCATGCTTCGATGAGGCAAGGACAAGTAAGTCAGAATTCATATTTTAAAGTGTTATTAATATTATAATTAAAAAGTGTTATTAAATGTCCTTATAATTAATATATCAAATGTAATCAATATGTCAGGCTGGAACTGCTCAAGGAAATGCCATAGCTGGTGCAATGCCCACTACAGGCACTTCTCAAGGAGGTATTCTTATGTCACAAACAAATCCTATAGCTATGGGAGGAGGCCAAATAACTCAAAATGTGGTCTCTACGAATGCTCCACAACAAACATTAACTTCATCCGCTGGCCCTCAGAATCAAATAGATATGCAGGTAAAATAAAGATACCATGAATATGAATAAAGTAGGTTTAAAATAATTAGCTTTATTTATAAATAATATTTAGAAGATTAGGAATTAGAAATAAATGCTATCTACATACATATACAGACATATTCAAATGATAAAAATGAAACATTTGTTTTATTAATATCCTGATAGAGTGGTATTACTGGTCCTCAAGTGGCTCCAGCTTCTGGTACGATGATAGGACAGCAAAGGCCACCATTTGATAACATAGAAATGGCCAGGCAACAAAATTTATTGAAAATTCAACAACTACGGCAAACGTTAGAAGCCGCACAGCAAAAGGAGGCGCAATATAAGTCGCAACTGGAAGTAAATGTAAGCTAAAAAAATATCACAATGAAATACCGAAAAAAGAAAAAAGAAAGAAACTAGAACACATACTAAACTTCACAGAATTCATATAATATAATTAACTTTATAGATTCAAGAGAATCTAGAAGTAGCACAGCAACAGGAAATGCAATTTAAACAACAGTTGGAGGTGAACTGTTTTTTAGAAGTTATCATACATTCTGTTGTATAGCTTTGCGCAGAAGGAGAAACGAAACAAACAAATAAAATTTGTTACAGGCTCAACAAGGCCAAAGAGCACTAAATCCTGCCGGTATGACGAATCAGCAAGCAAATGCTCCGAGGCCCTTGATGAGGCCCGTTCCGAACATTGGTCTTAGACATTTATTACAACAAGTATGGATTATATACATTGTAATAGTTATGAATTGAAGATTGAATAATATATGTATATTTAACTGAAAATATTTCGAATCTTATAGCCGCAACCACAATATAGGCAAGTAATTGGGTTACAGCAACAGATGGTTCCTAGGGGACAAATGACTACAAGGCCCATGGCTCCTGGTAATCCACAAAATCAACAATTCGAGGACGTCTCTAATTACGATTTCCTTGGATAGATAAAACGAATATCTTTTTTACAAAAATTTTTCTGTAAATAGAATTCTATATAGAATAAATTATACGTCAACATATACAAAGCATTTCAGTATTTTTTTTTTTTACTTGCAATAAAATGTTTATAATGTTTATGTATTTTTAAATACGCATATTGGAACAATTTATGAAATACATCTTTATAAGGAAAAAGAAGCTATTAAATAAACTAGAGTAAACGAAATTCGAAATATTTTTTTTATTACCTTTAAATCTTTGTTTCTACAAGAATTTCTATGAAAAAGTATGATATATTGACAAGTAAAGAAGCACGTGGAAAGAACAAGGTTATGCATCATTCCATTAATTTGAATGATTACATGATACACATGGAAAACCTGTTGCTTAAAACTTAAAAAAATAAGATATAAAAAAAATCTTATTTGCATATATTATATATAAACAAATAAAACGTTGTTAATAGTAAGTAATTTTATTTTCAGCTATTTTCAACAGTTTTTTAGTTTTATACAATTTAGCTTAATATCACATAATACTGTACAATTATTTTATTTGTATTTAACAGTAACATTTTTTTTTTATTTGTATTTTTGACAGTAAAATTATTTTACTTTGTTACTTTTGCTTTCAAGTATTTTTTTCTTATATGATAACAAATCTATTTTGTAAAATATGACGCAGATAGCGCAATAACAATTACTTTTGTTTAAAAATATTTAATGATATCTACATTTAATATCTATATTTCACAATCAAATTGAAATTAAAATTTTAAATTATTTTTAATAATAAAAAAATAATTTATAGTTGAAATAAAATATATAATTTCGATAGAAATAAGGAATATGTACTATGTTGAATACGATACCCTTTTGATCTCAACTCATATTCTTAGATATTATTATTATGATACAGGCATACTATTTTGCAATTACTACACTGATAGATAAAGATAATTTACTGACTCGCTTGTTACTTCACTCTAGGGGGTCTTAATAATTGTAATCAATCATCAATTCAGTACGTCATAGTATATCATCTTTCCTATTTTATACAGTGTATTTTATTATTCTATGATTTTCAGTTCTTAAATTATGAATATTATAAGGTTCTACAAAGTACCTGGTCTAAAATCAGGCCAGTTAAAAAGCAAGTTCAATAGTCTTATTCAAATAACAAATTTGATTAGTGGCTTAAAAACAGAATTGTGTTACTACATTGAAGTTAAAGAACCTTTAAGTGCAGAAGAATTAAAAGTATTAAAATGGATTTTAACTCCACCTTTAGAGCCACAAAGTTTGAAGAATTTTAGTGCATTCAATGAAAAATTAAGCAACTGCCTTGTTATTGAAATTGGACCAAGGTAAAATAAATGATAGAAAAATTAATAATTTCAGTTAAATAATGTGTATGTAAAATATGAATTTAAATGATTTTTATGTCGTTGCAGATTGAATTTTTCTACAGCATTTTGTAGCAATGCTGTATCAATTTGTAGATCCGTACATTTAAACAAAGTAACAAGAATTGAAGCAGTAATTAGATATTGCATTACACACAATGGATCAATTGATAAGGACATTGAAGATACTGTATGTAATTATAATAGTGTTTATTTAATATAAATTATGTACATCTCTTATATTTATTTCTTTATTCAGATAACAAATGTATTGCATGACAAGATGACTGAATGCAGATATATGAAACCAATAGAAACTTTTGATCATGGGTTTAGACCTGAAAACTGGTTTGAAGTTAATATTTTGGAAGAAGGAAGAACAGCATTAGAAGAAGTGAACTCTAAGTTAGGTACATATTTTGAACATAAAAATAGTATTCAACTTAAATATTATTTTGAATTCTTTTGAAATATTTCGTTTAGGTTTGGCATTTGATAGTTGGGACTTAGATTTCTACACAGATTTATTTCTCAACAAATTGAAGCGTAATCCGACTAGTGTTGAGTGTTTTGATTTAGCACAATCCAACAGTGAACATAGTCGTCACTGGTTTTTCAAAGGTCGAATGATCATCGATGGCGAAGAAATGAAACAATCTTTAATCGATATGATCGTAGAGACGCAAAATTATTCTAATCCAAATAATACAATTAAATTTAGTGATAATAGCAGTGCAATTAAGGGTTTTCATACAAAGGTTTTACGGCCGATGAAAACTCATGCATGCAGTTCTTTCCATTTGCAAGATGTAGATCATGATCTGATATTTACTGCAGAGACTCATAATTTTCCAACTGGGGTTGCTCCATTTAGGTAAATAATTTTGAAATATTTTGTAATGTTCTTTACTTTATTATTGCAATTTACAGTGGAGCTACAACTGGAACTGGCGGAAGACTGAGAGATATTCAAGGAATTGGTAGGGGAGGATATTACATTGCTGGGACAGCCGGTTATTCTGTTGGTAATTTGCATATCCCAGGTTTGTATTTTATACAGCTTATTTAATTCTATAAAAATAGAAAAATGTGTTAAATTGTCTCTGTTAAATTGTCAATCTCTTTCTTAGATTATGATTTACCATGGGAAGAGAAAGGTCTCCTAAATCCTAATAATATGGCTTCTCCATTAGAGATTATAATTGAGGCTAGTAATGGAGCATCTGATTATGGCAATAAGTTTGGAGAGCCAGTTATATCTGGTTTTGCTCGTTCATTTGGAATGACGGATCAAGTTGGTACGCGACGTGAATGGATTAAACCCATAATGTTTAGTGGAGGATTAGGTACTATGGATGCCGATATGTCTCAAAAAGTTTTGCCACAAAAAGGTGAGTGAGAATTAAGATTTAAATGATTTCTTTGTACAGTGACAAAAAATTTGAAAGTTTCTGTATCTCAGGTATGGAGGTGATTAAAATTGGTGGTCCTGTTTATAGAATAGGTGTAGGAGGTGGTTCAGCTAGTTCTATTGAGGTAAAAAAAAATAACACCGCATTTTCTCCATGGTTCAATAAGAAAACCTAAAAAAATTATCATTTCGTTAGGTGCAAGGTGATAACAAATCGGAATTGGATTTTGGAGCTGTGCAAAGAGGCGATCCTGAAATGGAACAAAAATTGAATAGAGTTGTACGCGCTTGCATTGAAATGGGACAACAGAATCCAATACTTAGTATACATGATCAAGGAGCTGGAGGCAATGGTAAAAGATATTTTCAAAAAATATAATTGTAGATAGCAATGTTATAATGTTAAATCATTGATTTCATTTGGAATTACTTTAGGCAACGTTTTGAAAGAATTAGTAGAACCCACGGGTGCGGTAATCTTCACAAAGAAATTTGAGCTAGGCGATCCAAGCATTAGTACATTGGAATTATGGGGTGCCGAATATCAAGAAAACGACGCAATTCTTTGCAAATCAGAGGACACTAATTTGCTTAAAGAAATAGCAGCGAGAGAGAAATGCCCTATTAGTTTCGTAGGGACTATCACAGGAAATGGGAAAATTATTCTCTCAGAAGAGGACGATTGTGATTCATCGAAATATTTAAATGAGAATTACAAGTTTAAAAAAAGGCATCCAGTTAACTTGGATTTAGAATTAGTGCTTGGAAAAATGCCTCAGAAGGTGAAAAAAATATAATCAAATTAATTAAATTTAATTAAGTTTAAACGATAACTATTTTATATCTTTATAGACTTTTAATCTTCAAAGACAAGTGACTCAATTACCTGCTATTAAACTACCAACAAATTTAACCGTACAAGCTGTTCTAGAAAGAGTCCTACGATTGCCTTCGGTAGCAAGCAAACGATATTTAACTAACAAAGTTGATCGTTGTGTTACTGGATTAATTGCACAACAGCAATGTGTTGGCCCTCTGCATACTCCCCTTGCTGATGTTGCTGTGACAGCAATTTCTCATTTCTCTACGGTAAAAGATATAAGAAGAAAAGACATAACAGGAATAAAAAATGTAGTAGATTTAATATTATACGTTTTATCCCAGGTTGGTATAGCAACTTCTATCGGAGAACAACCGATAAAAGGTCTCGTAAATCCAGCTGCTGGAGCTCGAATGACCGTAGCAGAAGCGTTGAGTAATTTAGTCTTTGCGTGCATTTCTGATATTCAGGTATTTATTTATGAATATTAATTTAATAAATGTTTATTCTTAGATTTTTTTATATATTTAGGACGTTAAATGCAGTGGAAATTGGATGTGGGCTGCTAAGTTACCTGGAGAAGGTGCAGCTTTATATGATGCATGTTTTGCTATGTGTTCAATTATGAATGAATTAGGAATTGCAATTGATGGGGGAAAAGATTCTCTTAGCATGGCTGCACGAATAGGAAAAAATATTGTTAAAGCGCCGGGTACGCTTGTGGTTTCATGCTATGCTCCTTGTCCCGATATCCGACAAGTAAGTTTATATTATTAATTTATATATTTAACATTATTTTCCATTATATTTCTATTGTAGGTGATAACACCTGATTTAAAAGCTCCTATAACTGGAAAAAGTGGTTACATACTATTTATAGATTTATCAAATAGAAAAAGTCGAGTTAGTGGTACAGCTTTGGCTCAAGTTTATAACTCCCTTGGAAATGACGTTCCTGATGTTGAATGCCCTAATATGTTGAAGAACGCTTTCAAAGCTATCCAACATTTAATTGCAGGTAATTTAACGTAGTTTATAAAATTTATTCTGTCATGAAAGAAATGACTAATGTTTGAAATATTTTTCATTACAACAGAGGGGCAAGTATTAGCAGGTCACGATATTAGCGATGGTGGACTCATTACGTGCCTACTTGAAATGTGTTTTGCTGGTATATCTGGAATAAACGTGAATATTTCTCACAAAACGGGATCCCCTATTGAAATATTATTTACTGAAGAAGTTGGATGGATACTAGAAATTGATCAAATGAATTACAATCACGTTTTGAATGTATTTAATCAGTTCAATGTTCCTGTATATCTAATTGGACGATCGGAAGGATTTGGGTTGTCATCAAAAGTATGTGTTGTATATATTGCATAAATTTACAAAATTACATTTATTTAAAAATTATATTTTATTAGATAAAAATTCATGTACAAGAGAAGGTTGTTCTGGATTCAACAGTGTTACCGCTAATGAATCTGTGGGAAGAAACAAGTTATCAGTTAGAACGTCGACAAACGAATTTTGAATGTGCAGTCGAAGAATTCAGTGGATTAAAAGATAGAACTGCACCATCTTATAAATTAACGTTTAATCCTGACGTTAGACCAACTGAGATTTATAAAAATTTGTTTTGTTAGTAGAAATTCGATGTGAATTTTGAAAATATTTTGTTGAATTAAATTTACATTTTTTATAATTTTTATAGCAAACATTGCAGTTGCTGTAATAAGAGAGGAAGGTATAAACGGCGATAGAGAAATGGTGGCATCTTTGATAGATGCTGGTTTCGAAGTTTGGGATGTTACAATGCAAGACTTGTTACAAAATAAAGTTACATTCGATAGATTTAGAGGAATAATATTTCCTGGTGGTTTCAGTTATGCAGGTAAATTATTAAATAAATCATCATCATGTTAGAAGACAAAAGAATGATACTTAATTTACATTTATTTCAGATGTTTTGGGTTCTGCTAAAGGATGGGCTGCTAGTCTTTTATTCCATTCATCTCTCCAAAAACAAATAAAAACATTTATTTCTCGAAAAGATACATTTAGTTTAGGAGTTTGCAATGGATGCCAATTAATGTCTTTGTTAGGATTAATAGGAGATAAAAATAGTACTGTTTTATTATAAAAAGAACTTAAAAAATTATTTAATAAAATCAGCGTTTTTAAGTGTTTTCTTGTGTTGCAGATAATACCAAAGAATTGGATGTTTTTCTAAACCATAATGTGTCGGAAAGATTTGAATGCCGCTGGAGTACTGTTAAAATTGATAAGTCATCATCGATCATGTTAAACGGAATGGAAAACAGTGTTTTAGGTGTATGGATCGCTCACGGCGAAGGACGATTTACATTTAGAAATAATAACGTTTTACAAAAACTGAAAGAAAATCATTGTTTGGCTATTAAGTATACTGATGATCATGGTAATCCAACTGAATGTTACCCACTTAATCCTAATGGAAGTACAGGTATTATTTGATTAAATATTTCTTTTAGATTATGTAACATGAAAAATATAAGACAAGATAGCGATTCATGTTGTGAGCTATATAACATCTGTAATTAATTGCAGAGGGTATTGCTGGTATTTGCTCGGTGGATGGACGACACTTAGCAATGATGCCACATCCTGAACGGTGTACAAGAATGTGGCAATGGCCTTGGACGCCCAACGATTGGAAATATACCATTTCACCGTGGCAACGCATTTTCGACAATGCATACACGTGGTGCGTAACGGAGGATTAGATCAATAATTTTTTGCATTAATGGAGTCAGTTTGTAAATAATATGATCATATATTTTTATATAAACTATATTAAATTGTATTAAAGATTATACAATTTTTTATTTCCTACTTTCTTAACAAAGTATGGTAACGTTCTCTTGTCAAGTGTTACAAGACAAAAAAGTATAATTAAAATTCATTAACACTTAGTTCGTATTATTTAAATGAGTTTTGCCTAACTTTGAACAGTTGATTTGAGGGCGTAAATTGCGAAAATTGATTCGTGGAGAAAATATCCTCTAATTGTAAGTCGCACCGTAATATCACAACTCCGGAAGGATTAACTTTAACTTTTATTTTTGTTTGTGGCGTTAGAATACCATAATTCACATCTTCATACAGATCCTAGAAATATAATTATTTTTAATATTTTAATGAAAATAGTTGAAGAAACATTTTTATTAAACTCGTAATTACATACCTCTACATTGTATCCTCCAGGATACTGTAAGCCAAGTTCTTTTAATGTAACAGATACATCAGACGGCGTACCATCCGTTCTTCTGTTCACGAATGCTATGGCGTAAGAATAATAATTTTGATAAACAGGAGTTATTGGCCTTGCCCAAATTTCTATACCTTTGTGCTGAAATTTTAGCGAAATTTAAGTATATTCAACATGTTTGTTATTTATACTCTAAATAAATTTACTAACTTTATAAATTCGACGACCCTGTATACCTAACGGGTCTTGATCTACAGCAATGATTTTTCTATTTTGTAAAATAGCTTTGTACTCAGGTCTGATTGTTCTTAAATCGACAGACATTAATAGAGGCGCTGCTAATATTGCCCATAACGCCATTTGTGTTTTGCTTTGCTCATAGCTTAGCCCAAAATTTCCAATAATCAACATATCGGGGTCATTCCAATGACCAGGACCAGCATTTGGTACGATTGCATCTTGATTGTTGCCATAATAATCTATGATGGTTTCTAAACTATTCCATGAATCTTGTATATCATCAAAGTTTCTCCATAAATTACAATGGTCTCTTATGGCAGTATAGTTTGGCTAAAATTTTTTGCAATTTAGGACTTTATAGTTTTCAGCATATAATTATATTATATAAATACCAACCTGCATGCCAGCATAAATTTGATAAACTGGCCAACTACAGGAATATATCATTGGTCGACCAGTTTGATTTAAATAGAATCCAAACTCAGGATATCCTATAATTTTTGATGAACTTTAAATGAAGAACTTTTTGAATAAACATGTAATTATTAAATTTTTTAATCGTACCTCTGTCCATCTCTGAAGGATGGGAGTAACATCCATCTAATTTTACATAGTCAACATCCCATGATGCAAAAGTAAGTGCATCAGTTTCTGAATAGCCTAATATTCCTGGATAACCAGCACATGTGTAGTTACCAAAATCTTGGTAAATTCCAAACTTAAGACCTTTCGAATGAATCTACATGGCAGAAGTACATAACAATAAGTATGTAATCTTTGTGGTAAAAAGTTATCAATAGTATGTGAAAACCTACATAATTTGCAAGACTTTTCATGCCATATGGGAATCTTTGTCTATCTGGTATTAGCTGGCCACTAACACTTCTGTCTTTTTCCAACCAGCAATCATCAATATTGATATATTCATATCCAACTTCTGCATAGCCTTCTGCTACAACAATGTCTGCCATTGTTCGAAAGAGCCGATCACTATAATGAATGAACATATATTCCTTATAAAATTAAACAGATTCATTTTTGTCGTAGTCTCTAACATGCAATTATTCATCTTTTAAAATATGCTTCACTTGTAATATTACTACTAAAACACCTTGGACTAGAATACAGATTTATATAATGGCTATGACACAGCTCTGACAATGAGTTAAATTATTAAGAATCATTCTTAAGGTCAGATATTAATGAATCACATTTAATATTCTGCAATTTTATTTTAATTGGTATCTTGTGAGAGAAAAGTTACGCTTCACACTTTTTTATATATTCATTTGCTATTTCTGAACATTTTTAATACATGATATTTATTTTGATTTTAAATATTTTACTATTATTCGTGATATTCAATGAACAGTTTAGCAATAAATATAAACATTTAATTGAAAACTTTTATATATATATTTACATATATATAACGAATAATATTTTATATTCAAAACAATAGAACAAAATAAAAAATTTCAGAGAAATTTCATAAAACACTTGTAAGTCATATTTTACATTCTTTCTTATTATCATGAACAGTTAAAATCTGTAGACATAAAGGTACATAACAAAGATGCTAATGAAGTTTCACTTTATGTTTAAGAATTATATTGTGCTATTGGATGTTACTCACACAGAGAGTAGGTAATACTTCGATGTACATAAATTAAAAAAGGTTTGCAAAATATCCCAAAAATACTTGCAAAAAGATGAAAGAGCAGCTACTCACCTAATACAATTGTCCGGATCATTTTTGCAGTCTGTGTTACATCTGAATCGTTCCCAGGCAAGCCAGCCCATAGGTGGTGTTCTTGCCAGGCCATTTTCAAGGGACAATGTCAAATCTGCCACTGACACAACTAAACACCATGTCCATATTATCTGCAACATTCTGCAAAAACTCACACGTTTCTTTCTAACCGTTTGAAAAAGACTTTCCACCCAATTTTTTGTAAAACACCGAACACTAAATTATCTTTGACTTTATGATCCTGGTAGCATAATGCGTAAAATATGGAATGATTTAAGAAAAGGGGGAAACTCCGTCGGAGTCTGAGCAGCAAAAAGATCTGATCATTAGGAACCAAGCGGCATCGCCATCCACATCCTGCACGGCTGTTGGCAGACTGATCTGATATAAGACCTCCAAGCCAAGAGTACTTTCACCCAATGCCCCATTTCATTTTCACACACAATCACCATCCTGCTTCGGTAGTGTGAATATTGATTTCCTTTCGTACACATTATGAGATAGACTCGCACACTAACGCATCTGAATCGCCGTTGTAACTATTACGATACAATTACGCCCAGCAGAGACAATCGTCGTACCTGTCTATTTTATTCTGCGAATCTCCTTTGTCTTTGACTACTTCCAATGATCGTATCAGATATACTCTTATATAGGTCCGATGGAGATGAGCGATTATACAGTGAAGCCGCTTTATTATTAGGCTTTTTTTAAATCTTTAATACGTGGATCTATATAACGAAATTGTGTATTACATTGTTACAAATGCATACAAAATTATCAAATCATATAGTATACTGCAATAACACATCACTCGATTAAGCTATTAGGTCACAATCCCTCGAAACGCATATTTTATAAGTTCTTCTTAACTTAAAGATATTATGAATTTCGTGTGTCTTCAAGTTTACGAATTATCTTCACGTCGAATTGAAAGTACGTATATATTTCGGGATGTGAATTGAAAAACCGTCTATTCGAAAGAAATGACAAGTAAAGAAGAAAACGATTGTCACGTAATAGTCTGATGATTAAACGGATGAATGCATACGGCTATTAACGTAATTTACGTAAATTACGTTAATTTCGAAAAGGCTGGACGTTCATTTGAGAATTACAGAGAGCGGTTTACGAGACTGGAAATGTTTGTACACAAGCCGCATACACGACTATAAACTTGACATTTCAATGACTGAAGGGGATAACGAAACACGTCGAGCGGGTTCCAATGCGTAGCTTCAAGAATCGAATTGTGTTATTTGTCTAGAAAATGTATGGAAAAGTTGCAAAAACATACAAAAGCGAATTGTAAAAATACTATAAAGCACTGTTGCTTACTTTGTATCTGTTAAAGAACAATACTATAATTTCTTTTATTTGTATTTTAATTACCTTGCGAAATGGTCCCTTTACAAAAGCAAAAGTTTGAAAAGAAAATCTCGTTGTTCGAAGCTTGATTCTTGATCTCTACCGGGCTTGCGTAACTGGCAAGCACATTAAATACTTTCCACACTTTCATTTTGATTATCTAATTGAGTAGAAAAATCGATAAAATACTAAAATGAGTATCTTATCGACTGATGATATCGCAACGATATTGCGGTTTTGATTAGAAAAAAAAAACCAGACAAATAAATCGATCAAATTTTTGATACGTTTATCGTATCTTCGAAACGCACAGTATCATTGCACTTGATATCTAAAAAGAACTTTAGAGTTTAATGTTTAAAGTTTTTCGATGACTTACCTGTTATAGACTAATTCGGCACAAAACATGTTTTCGAGACGTCGTGTGCAATTTATATAAGTACTTGGAAATTTGTATACACAAGAGAAATGCGCTAGAGCTGTTTCACTATCGTATAATGTTCCATAGATAACAAATTTTTCTATCGTTCTGTTTTTCATGATAACGATGGTGCAGATAATATTGGAATTTACTGTTTCATTCGCACAAGCTTTTTAACTATATCTCGAGAGGCTGATGGATCTCTGCAAATACTTTCCCAGATTAATGTGTAATTTCGAACAGTGATTTTGTAAGATATACACATTTTCAGATTTGTCTTAAATTTTTCCAACATAATGATCAGTGGCTTGTTACAGCATTAATGAAATTTCTATGCACGATAGTTTCCTATAGTAAATATTTAAATATTTTCATTCAATACAGCGTACTTAATACTTCCAATCGCAAATGAATAAAAATGAAATTTCGCTGAAACGAAATCACAGAACACTGTGAAATAATTACAAAAAAAAAAAAATTGTGAATTATATTGTAAGTTTATATTTATATGTAATAACATTTTTATTAGGGTTGAGGGTGGCGCCACGATGCGTCACATCATCAAGTCGTTCGCTGCCTGTCTCGCTCGCGCTGCGCCTCTCTTTGTTTAACCTCTTCCCTGTTCCCGTTCGGTCGTTCCCAACCCCCAACAATCCCGCAGCCATCGTCCAACGCGGGGCTGCTGGAGGGACAGTCGGTTCTACCTTGCAAACGAAAACGTGCTCGCCACACGTCCGCCCGTGCGATATTCTTCTTTCGCGCCGCGTGTCGATCAAAACCGTTCATCAACGGGGTACAACGGGGTTGATCCTGCCGATAGAGAATGTCATGTGAGTAACACTTAGTCGCGCGTTTCCTACGTGTTATGGCGTGGAAGTGGTGGCCAACCATTGCAGTGGCATCGTTTTCGTCCGACGACACCGGGATTTATCGCCGCATTGACAGCCAACCGTGTTAAGTCTCCGTGGGAACATGAAGATACCACCCATGTCATGACCCAGGTACGTAAACGTCCTTTGATTTCTCATCCTTCGTTCTGCGTGTTCTACCTATACCCCCTCAGATTTTGTAACTGGAGTTGTATTCTATTTTATTATACGCTCTTTCTTTTCACGATTTGACGCGACGTTGCGATCACGTCAGATCAGTTTGCAAACGTTCCGATCTGTCAGATCAACGTTGAATACTTTCTTGCTGCTTGGCGGATATTACAGTTGACAGATTTCGGACGTCACGTTGACGGATTTAATGTTCTAAAAGAGACGTCTCGTTTAATTCGTATGTTATTGAGAATTGATGGTATTTCAGATTAGATCGAATCAACGAACGTTTTGACGGTTAGGTATTATAAATATACATGGTAGAGGCAGGATGCATCTGCAATCTGTTGGTGCATCACAGGGGGCATCTAGGAAATTTTTCACGAGATCAATGACTCGGTGATGGTGTGCCCGTATCGTGTGATTCTCGTTGGGGATTCGGACGGTGGTCGAGGGCTTGAGGTTATGCGCTATCGCGAAGTGATTGGGCGTTCTTTTGAATGGTAGATTTCGGTGCCATTGACGCGCAAGGAACTCGGACAAATCGCATGAATGGGTAATGGCGGCATCCCGAGACAATAATTTTAGGTAGTGACATACATATAGCGCTGCGATCGTTCCATTGATCTGTGTTGCATCGAAGTCCACATTTCCTGACTTTCAAAAAAAAAAAACGCTTCTGAAAAATTTTCATTTCGCTTTATATACACTCTGTGTGTTCGACTCAATTCAAATAAAATAAAAATCTTTTTATTTACGATCGTAAAATGCCAGTACTACACCCATGTACGCCGAAATAAAATAAATAAAATAAAATATGTAACAAAATAGTTAATGTTTCCTGCTATTTTCGACTCTCACAGTCGTTCACATTTTCAATCGTTTCGAAAGTTTGAAGAAATTACGAAAGAACATTTCGCTTTGATGTAATATTTAAAATGTTTTTTTGGAGATCGTAAGCTGGTTTAGCTGATTTGTCAGCCAGTTTGTCAACCGCCTCAAAGTTGGTCGCGTTTGCTCGCAGTCATGAGCATCCACCTTGAATTACTTTTTATTATAGCGCCGCGCGCGTGTGGTATACGTAGCACATGTATGACGTATGCTTTTATCGTGGTACGTAATTTCTGTGTACTACGCGAATCACGTAAATTATTCAGAAATAAAATATGGACGCGTCTCGTTGATATCGACGAAAATAAAAGCGGATCGCTCCTGATGTGAATCGAAGAATGTCTGTTTTGCGCAAGAGAATTTATATATGAAATGGAATTCTTGGTATCTACATATACATTAACAATCCGTTTAACTCGTGGAATATTCATCGAGAGGTTCACCGTGAGAATTCTTTACCGATTCGGTTCTCTTGTATTCCTTTTCCCATGGACAGTGTTTATTTGTCCCCGTTTCGAAGTTTTATTAATACGATACGTGTCGAAAATTTTCATCGGCATTTATGGTAAATTGATAACTGGCCAAAAGAAATGGCGCGATGACGTTCTTCGTTCGTAGCCCATTTTGGCTCACTATTTACCATATTTTATCTAGGACGGCGCGGGTAAATCGATACGCGCTACTTTCATTCATGGCTGCTTCCCCTCGCACGCCTAGCACGTTGCCTCTGCGTACCACCACTGACGAACAACCCCCTACAACCCTTTATCCCCACCATCGGCATCACCACCACTATTCTGTCCATTAGTGGCTATCTCTGTCGCAGTGATTCTCAAATTCCATCCTCGATATTATCTTCGATCTCACGAAGTCGAATCTCCTAAGGATTTTAACTAATTTTGAAAATTTTCAGCGTCTGGCAGTTGAAATGCGAAGATTTGAAAAACCAAATAATTTTGATATTATTTCGTTGTTAGTTAAAAAATTTTATCTTTACGAACCCAGCGTTTTGTACGAAAAAAACTTTCAGTTTTTCTCTATCGCGTTAAGATTTCTAGGAGCACCATTTTCTTAATTCGAAAATTCGAAATTTCAAAGATTTAGAAATTCGGGGGGAGCTACGAAAATTTGTCAACTTGAAAATTTAACAGTTATTAATTTCTTCTTAAGCCCATTGAAATTAAAATCCTCCAGCTACGAGTGCCTTTGATGTTACTCGAATGTATTCACAGAATCAAACGGAACGATCGAGATTATAGACTACATTTGCAGATTCTATTTGCATACTAGGTTAAGAAGGGCTTCTGTTAGTCCGCGTTCAATATCGTACAAGAATTATCTTTCGGTAGGAAATATGCTTTCTTTCCATCGTTTCTCTTTTCTTCTCTTTTTTCTTCTTTACATTTATCGCTCGTCCGAACGATAATACGTAACAGGTAGCTTTCAATTGGAAAGCTAGCATTCAAGCGTTAGCTTTCAATTGAAACGAAGCACAGGGAAATAAGAGGCACTTGCAATGCTACTTGAATAATCCGATGCGTCTTCCTCGCGAATTAGATTAAATCAGACGGATGGATTCCAAGTATCTCGAGTGCGCTCGTTAATCCCTGACTCGATGTTCCGACGTTCAAGTAAACTAGTTTAAAGTCGTTTAAAAATAAATCGGATTACAGGTCATTCTTAATGATTAATATTCAATAATATCAATTTATAAATTATGGAATTATTAAATTCAATCAAACGCTTCACATTTATCCACGTAAATAATCTCGCCTTTCGGTAGTGTGAACGCGTAATTTCAGGCGAGACAGTTCAACGTGACTCGCAGAGAAATTTTCATTTCGTTTGAAATTAGTAAACTGATAGGCCCCTCTGAATTTTCACGGTAATGACGAACAATTGAAAAGCGAACGAAAGGAATCGGCAAAGTGAGAAGAAGTAAGTTGAGAATCGGCGTTCTGCCACCACGTTGATATTACTACCACGTTCACCAGCTCCGGGACCATCCTCGTTGGCGCATGGTTCCAAGAACCTCCAGCACCACCTCCACCACCGTCTCTACTGCTACCAACCACTTTACTTACGACGATGGATATGACACTCTCGCGATCTTAAATTTTGATTTTCGAATCATTTTCAGAGGTTCTTCAATATAAATATATAGCGTATTTTTACAACGTACCAGATCGTCATTGACACGTTAAAACGTAAAATATCATTAAATTTCCAAAGACGAATTTATAAAGTAAGAGAGGATCTTACGCGAACGATCAACTATATTTGCTCAATCCACTTGCTAATTCATTCTTCTCGACATCATTTCGAAATGATTAAAATGTATCTGCCCATCTATTCTATCAAATGCTAACACGTGCTATTCCGAGGAGTAATAACAAATAGATAGGTGAAAAAGATATGAAGAGATTCATTCCCATTTGAATTGAACTTAATCTCTCGGGAGAAATACATATGCATTTGCCTTTTTGCTTGAGCCAAGCTACACACATACATATGCAACGTTTCTCTCACAATTCATTTTTCGCAATGTTTACAATTTTTACAATAGTTACAACATGCTAATTACATAATTTATAATATTTACAATAGTTACAACATGCTAATTACATAATTTATAATATTTACAATATAGTAATTATATAATTTACAATATTTACAATATAATAATTATATAATTTACAATATTTACAATATGTTTCTGCAATATTTACAAATATATTTTGTTCAATTTTGTTAATATTCTCATTGAAAAATTTGGCGGTAAACTTGACAGATTTTGGGGCTTTGAAACACGTGCTATCGTAATATATGAACAAACAAAATAATTTCCCCGAAAAAAATGTTAATATACTAAATAATATATTTATTAACTGAAATATATACTAATATATTTATTAACTAAATAATTATTTTTAATTTAAATAAATTTTTCTCAATAAATAAAAGAATTAATTTAGAAAAAAAAAATTCCACTTGAATGTGGATTTAATCCAATTTCAAAAATTCATATTACCACTTTCAATACCTTCTTTTTCAAATTGGATTATTATTTTTAACTTTTGATATTGTGAAGTCACTTTATTAGCTCTTGTAATTTTGTATTTAAAATATATACATTTTTTTTATATGCTAAATATAATTTTATTATTTATATTTATAATATTATTAACGTTAATTACAGAATGAACAATAGGATATTTATGTTGAATATTTTAAGGGGAAGATTGACACGATCCACCCCTCCCAGGAAGTTGACTCGAAGCCATCACTAGTCACGGTACACCATATCGCGTAGCGGGGCTATCCCCACTATTCGGTATCGTCATCACGTCACTGCTGACGCCCCTTTACACCCTCACAGCCGAGGGTATTATCTGTAACGTGTTCCGCCCACTCTCTACCCTTCGTTCACCCTTGCCCTGACCCTTCCTCATCTCTATTTCCTCGTCATCGGATTACCACCCTCTTACTCCACCCTCCACCCTCCCTCTCTCTCTCTCTCTCTCTCTCTCTCTCTCTTTCTCTCTCTCACCATGTTATCTATCCCTCTCTCTGGCTCTCTTATACACGCGATTCACCAACGCTCTCTGTCTTTCTATTTTTAGAACAGTCCGCACGGAATAATAAACAGCCCCATAACCACCTTTGTTCTTCGTGGTTGCACGGGGGAGGGGGAGGGGGGTGTAGAGTTGAAAACTTTGATTTTTACAATGAAGCACAGCAAGTCGGATTATGTGCGTGGGTGTGCCTGGAAGATTATAATTGAATTTGTTCGCGAGTGACTTTCATGATTTTGCTGAAAATCACGTAACGTTACAGCAGCGTTAACTGATCGCATGTGACGTTGTTGTAACCAGTCGTTGAGAATAACATGACGTCACAGTAACGTCAGCAATTGCTAAATCACAGCGGCGTTACAGCCACGTCGCTGAAAATTACATGACACCGTGGCAACGTCGCCGATCATTAAACTACTGAAAATCGCATGACGTCCGCGGTTAACGTCACGCGGTCGTTATAGCGTTGAGGACACGAGGGGTGGAAGGAAATGACGTACGACGGTAGGTTTGATTGGAATTCAAGTTTCTTGCTTTTTCGGTGTTTCGGTGCTTTGTGAATGAACGACGCGTGGGAGAGACGTCTCGTTAAGGTGGATCTCGAGTTTCTGGGTAGTCCTGATCTTTCGCTTCCCTTGCGGCAAGAGCAAGAACCACGGACAGGGTGTAGTTGCGTGCAATTGGATCTTGTTTCTGTTACATCTCGTTCAGATTTAGAAATTTCGAATTTCAGAAATCGAGATGGAAATCACAAGTCACTGTTGCGTTTCGTTTGTCGATTGTTATTAATTTCCACAACACATCGACGAGAGATATGAAAACCTCCCTCTTTCGCATTACGTGACATTTTGCGAAATATTCTTTTTTTTTTTTTTTTATGGAAGCAATAGTATTTGCGCATCGTATTTACATTCGAAGGGGGCGTATCTGGTGGGCAGTTTACGATTCCGAATCGATTTTATCATATCGCTGTAACGCCAGAACGTGCGCGCGCGAATCAGCTATAAATACAAGATTTACGTATTTAAAGATTTCCCGAATGACTCTCGGCGTACTATACGTTAACATTCCTGCGTCTTTCCTTTTCTCGCTCTTATAAAGGAGACGTCATTGTCGCTGAAAATCAATAAAAATTTTTCGGCCATCGAACACGAATTTCCACGAGACTAGATTTAGATTGAATTAAATTCTTCATTTATTTGACCAATCAAAATAATTCTTCCCATAGAACGCTTATTTTTAACCAATTGCGCTGGGCAACTGATTGCGGACCATAACGAGTGACCAAGCCGTATACAGTAAATTCGTTGCTTTCTTTTTGAGCTCGTCGGTATATCACTGGATAGAAATTATTGAGAAATGATAAATTTATTATTCACCTTTACCTGAGTTATGTTAATATTACTTAAAACTGAGGAAATATTGGGGACAAAAAATTCTCGACGTGCGCGGCACGTCATTCCAACGCAAGAGATTGAAACGCTGTATGTTTCTTCATTATCTGTCATGAATTTATTATCAGAAACATCTCGATTTCCACTTGAAAAATATCATTTAAAAAACATCCTCATCTATTCGTTGTAATATTATATTTTCTAATCTTTTATATTATCTAATCTTTTCGATCGTGACACCGATCGTTTTTATCCAGTCAATCAATCGCGAGTTTGGTGATATTGATGCTTGTCGCTTTTTATTGTGCTTGAATTTGCGCCTCCGGTTTGGAAAAAAACGCGAAAGATTTTTTCCTGCCAACATGTTCGTGGCTACGACGAAAATCGGATCGCGAGGTTTATCTTGTATCCAGTTGCACCGGCGTCACACCGCTTCCGTCTTTTGATACTTTCTATTATATTATCCTGTTTCGCGGTTTTCGTTCGTGTCTCGGGCGAAGTACAGGTGCACCGTGATTTCGGATTAAATGTAAAATTAACTATTAAATCGTCGGTTAGAGCTAAGTAATTTTGACGAGGGAAAGGGGACCATTATAGCGTCTTGAGGATGGTCGTCGTTAAAAGACTGGCATTTGCCAGAAGATTGGGATCCATTATCAGGAATAGATTACTCCGTTTTGTTTCTTTAGTCGATTGTTCCTCGATCGCTTTCTATTTTAAAGTCGGAGTTACCGATCGATGTTTCTTTATTCCGAAGATCTTGATTCTCTTTCAATTCTGAATTTGCGGAGAATTCGAGTTTTTAAGCTACGTTTAAGTTAAATATTAATTAAGGATTAATAGTTTCGCAAAATAATACGTATTTTTCCAGTTTCAAAGAAAGAGGCAATTTATTACAGTTTCTCTGAATTTATAGAGCGTGGAAATTTTTACGTTAACGTGTCATTAATATTAGGTTATATCTGTAGAATTATTATTATCTTTAGAATTCAATCAATTATTATTATTTCTATTTTTGTTATTATTATTTTTCAGAATCCAATCAAGATAAATTTAATTAAGCTCTTGCTGGAATGACGTGCTACGCACGTCGAGATTTTTTTTTTCCACAGTTTTAAGTATATTTAAGTAAAACAAATAATAAATTTATTGCTTGTCAATAATTTCTATCCAGTGACATACCGATGAATTCAAAAAGAAAGCGACGAATTATTGTATACGGCTTGGTCACTCGTTATGGTCCGCAATCAGTTGTCAGCGCAAGTGGTTAACCTCTTGCGCTGGAATGACGTGCCACGCACGTCGAGAATTTTGTGTCCCCCAAAATTGCAATATTTTCTCAGTCTTAAGTATATTTAAATATAACCCAAGCAAAGCAAATAATAAATTTATTACTTTTCAATAATTTCTATCCAGTGACATACCGACGAATTCAAAAAGAAAGCGACGAATTATTGTATACGGTTTGGTCACTCGTTATGGTCCGCAATCAGTTGTCAGCGCAAGTGGTTAAAAAAGACGTGTTTCTAAAACTTGAATTCATTCTTGGACGAACGAACGAACAATGAAATTTATTATTCGCGACAAATCCAGCCGAAAGTGAATTTTAGTTCGAAGTGTTATTTACTTTATTTACAGCATGATCTTTCATTCTCGGTTCGCTACGGGTTCTCTACCGAGCATCCAGCCTAATTAAATTTAATTATCAATCTGTGGGAAATGGTGTTTCAAAATTCGTTTCTAAACAAATTCGAGACTCGAACACAGTCTCACGTCGTGGGTAAGAAAGAAAACGATCTGATTATCGTAACAGTGCAGCAGTCTGAGAACAGTGGAACACGACCGTTCGTGATCAGGCATACTGAAAGGTACCTCGCCTATAAAGGTCAATTCTCCTGGTCTAAAATTAATATCTTCTACGCGAGGAAATTTCTCTAACTCGCGGACCCGTAAAACTACGTCTCTTTCTTTTTTTTTTTTTTTTTTTTTTTTTCTCCCCCAGAGCAATTTCAACATTCAGTCAAAGGCAACCTACATACCTTGGGACAATTTCAAAGTGAAATTTTCCTGTCGCTGCTTGTTTGTTGTTCGACTACGACGCTGTAAGAGACTTTCGTTATCTTGAAATGACTTCGAAGAGGATCAAAGAGCGGTGAAAGACGATAGACAGTGCGATATTTGGAACGTTGAATAAAACTCTGTTTGAAGAAAGAGCTTGTTAAAAGTACAGCTTATTAAAAGAATCTTGTTACGCAATTGTGTTGGATTCATTGTCTGATGCTCCGATTTTAATATCGTATCTCTCTATAGACTTAGTCTATCGTAGAAATAGCTATATAAATTATGAAGTTTAGGTCTTTCGTCGCTCATTTATTAATGGAGAAAGCGATGCTTTACGAGCATCATAATTACTCTTCTTTATGTCATCGACGAGACAACGTTAATGCAGATTAAAATTGATAATCATCGATGATCGTTCGAGTGATAGTCTCCGATTTGGATCGAAATGCAGCGACCATTTCGTCTTTATACGAGGAACATAAATTCTGTTGAAACTGTCCAACTAGGTGTTAATCTCTTGCGCCGCACGTCGTGAATTTTTTGTCCCAAAATTGCAATATTTTCTCAGTTTTAAGTACATTTAAGTATAACCCAGGCAAAACAAATAATAAATTTATTACTTCTCAATAATTATTATTGCAGTGATATCATATCGACGAGTTCAAAAAGAAAGCGACGAATTATTGTATACGATTTGGTCACTCGTTATGGTCCGCAATCAGTTGTCCAGCGCAAGTGGGGACTGAGGTTTAGGTTAGGTTTAATGCAAATCGTTAAAACGGTGAAGGTTTAGGTTAGGTTTAATGCAAATCGTCAAAACGGTGAAGGTTTAGGTTAGGTTTAATGCAAATCGTCAAAACGGTGAAGGTTTAGGTTAGGTTTAATGCAAATCGTCAAAACGGTGAAGGTTTAGGTTAGGTTTAATGCAAATCGTCAAAACGGTGAAGGTTTAGGTTAGGTTTAATGCAAATCGTCAAAACGGTGAAAGTTTAGGTTTAATGTGAATCGTTAAAATGATAAAAATATGGGAAATAATAACACGTACAGTGGAATTTACATCAAAATCAAGATCATTGCGAATTGTCGCACCCGGCGTTATTAGAATCGCTGCGCGGTATTTTAGATCGAGGCCGAACGCGTTGCATTACAATCGTGATTGTCTCGCGATTGTCCCATAATTGGAGGAGTTTTGAACATTTGAAGGCCGTGAATGTTTCTGCTGAATTTCTTTTTTTCTTTTTTCATCATTTGACACGGAATCGCGTGATCTTCCGCGCAAAACGTGCCAAGAAAGATAAAAACAAGGCCCGTGCAATCGAGGCTAATTCGTCAAAAAAAATCTCTTTTTTTTCCCCTCTTTCATTTATAATAATTTGTGAAATTAATCCAAATCCTGGTGAAATTGAAATGTAAACTTCTGAGTGTCCAAAAAAATCAAAATAAACGTTGATGTAAAATTGGATCTCCACCTCCTGTTGTTGGAATCAGGAAAAAAGATGTATTAAAACTACGATGAAATGATAATGTTGTAATTGCTCCTGCAAGCACTGGTGAAGATAAAATTAGTGCAGATTTTTGCGATCTCGCGTCTAAGCTTGAATCTGTCTCTCGTGAGATTGTCAGATCATCGAACCTCCACCAACTGATCACTTTACATCTACTTGCAAACGATCTCTCGAAGGACGACACAAAAGTAAGAAGAAAGTATCTCGAGGCTAACTCTTCCTGAAGAGGGGTGAATCGATCCCGAAACATCGATCCTTGAACGCTATATAGGCCGAGGACATTCTTTTCCGAGAACGAAAGCAGTTTTTAGTGAGCGATATATACATATGTATACGTAGTTCCGCGCGTGAGCCGAATAGCGCCAGGGAAATTGCAATAATCTGCCAAGTGTTACTAACTAAAACAAAAGGAGATGTCTCTCTGTGTCAGTCTTGTTCAACGTCATCAGACAGCAGCGTGCGTTCTCTCAAGGTTTAAAACATCGTCCCTTCGTCAATAACGCGGACTAAATTTACGCGATAAGTAATCGTTATCTTGCGCGGTTTTTCTTTTATCTTTTCTATTTTTTACAACGCGACAACGAGTTGTAGAAACGCGGAAAAAATGTCCACGGTTTTTTTCTTCCCTTCACTGTCCCAGTGATATTTGTTAAGGGGGCAGGACAGTTTGACGGGCCTAAAAATTACGAATACTTTGGAGGACTAGTAAAAGAAAAAGTACATATTTGATTGACATGACCTTTAGTGGTTTATTTTAACACACTGAACTATAAAAAGCAACATTGAAAAAGAAAAAAAGAAGGCTCTTATTCAGCTTTTTAACAGCATCCTTTTACATAACTTTTTTTTTACATTGCCCATCGGTGTGCATGATTCCAGCCAAACAGGATTAGCTGCAACAATTATATTTCTTTCGATTTTTCAAATAGTAATTTAGATGTATCTACATCATCGATGTATCGATTTCATTTGCAAATGCAAGAAAAATTCCTTTTTTTACAACGCGGAATATAAATTATGTAATATTAATAAAATATAATATTTTGTAATATAATTATATGTAAGTTGTATAATATTAATAAAATTAATAAATAAATAGCAAGATTATCTAGAAAGGCATCGAATGAACTTCTACACTTACGATTTTGGACGCTTAAATTTGTATCCTCTTAGTTTGTCAAATCTAGCGAAAAAAGTAGAGAATTTTTTTCATTTTCAGTCTATGCTAATGCAGTCTATGCTAATACATTTATCCTAACGTTGCCAAATCTTATTTAGAATTCTCGAATGTTGACCAATGAAGTTACGTAACGTAAGAGATCGAAGAAATTGGGAAATATTTTATCTATTCGCGCAGGAACTCCGAGATACACACTGCGAAGAATTGATGAACGCCGATAGAAACGAGATTTCGCGTCAACTTTAGAAATCTGTTTTTAATACGGTTGAACGAAAAAAAAAAAAAAAGAAAAAGAAATTCGCAATGATGAAAGAAACGAACGTCGGAGGAACCAGTTTGGGAAAGGATGCTGCCCGACTGGATGATAACTTGTTTCTCTTTTTCTCACTTACATAAACTCGCATATGTTGGATTCGTTCTGTTAAAATATAAGGATCAGTGCAACGTCTGCAGAATTCGGATTTATATCTTAACTACGACCTTCGCATTTTTACGTCTCAAATTCGGTTTCTTCTTTTTTTTTGGCAAGCAAAAAGAATTTATAAAAAATTATCAGAAGAATTTCTTGCAATTCGTTTGAGATTAAGTTAATTGACTTTTTAATGTCACTCGGTGAAGGAAAACGACTGGAAAAAAATGTAGCAGTTTGAAAATTCAATTCACCTTCAACCTCTTGCGCTGGAATGACATGCCACGCAAGCAGACCTTTTTGTCCCAAAATCGCAACATTTTCTCAGTTTTAAGTATATTTAAATGTAACCAAGGCAAAACAAATGATAAGTTTATTACTTCTTAATAATTTCTATCCAGTGACACCGACGAGTTCAAAAAGAAAAAGAAAGCGACGAATTATCGTATACGGTCTGGTCACTCGTTATGGTCCGCAATCAGTTACTAGCGCAAGTGGTTAACCTCTTTTTTGTCCCTAAAATTGCAATATTTCCTCAATTTTAAGTATATTTAGGTATAAAACAGGCAAAACAAATAATAAATTTATTACTTCTCAATAATTTCTATCCAGTGACGTCATACCGACGAGTTCAAAAAAAAAAAAAAAAAAAAAAAAAAGAAAGCGACGAATTATCGTATACGGTTTGGTCACTCGTTATGGTCCGCAATCAGTTGCCCAGCGCAAGTGGTTAACTGTCCTCAGCAACTGTCGCAGCAGACACAGCAGAAATAATCCTTGAAAAGAAGGAAAAAAAGTCTTAAAAATGATCGTCTTGTCTTACCTTGCGAGTCATCTCCTTTGTTTCTTTTTTTTTTTAAATGGCAAACACACCGTTATTAACCATAAAAATCCAACAATGGAGCACGAAAACATCAGCGCCGATCTTTTTTGACCCACTTGGCTGGTGTCCTTGCACCTCCGATGGAATGTGGGTCGAGTCGAGTGCCACAGTCCGGATCCGTTCGAAATTGAAAACGATTGTCATCCTCGTTCGCTAATAATTCTGTCCCGTGATTGCACGGTGTAATTTCTTCAAACATCCACCACTGGACCGATGTGAGATCGGCCGCGGGGAAACTCGCGGAGGACGAAAATGGGAAAGAAACACGATCAGTGTTTCTGCCATACGTCAGGATACATGAGTTCACAGATTCACGTCGAATTATAGGTTAACTTTGACCCATTTGCCATCGAGTAGCTCCGACGTTTCGATGTGATTATTCCATTTATACGATAATACTCGCTTGGCCGTGCTCGCAAGCGAAAGTCCATTCTTGAAACTCGTAATTCGTTCAAGTCGCTCTCATTCTCGTTTCACGCCTCTTCTCACGCATTCGTCTTCCTCTGTACGTGCACCTTGACGTACCTTGCAAGACGTCGCAGACGTTCTATTCTCGTCGTTTCTCGACGATTGATCCGTCGAAATCGAACGGCCACGTTACTATTGGAATTCTACCCAATTTAAATCCAATTTAAATTGCAAATTGGATTTAAATTTTCATCGTGTTCCTATTCTGCATAGATTTAGTTAAACTGCTTGTTTAATTGTATCGAGTTTAAATTTGAAAATTGAATTTCTGCTTCTGCGTAGATTTAGTTGAAAACCGCTCGTCTTTATGCAAATTCGCATTCCCGACAATGTAATTGAGAGGCTGAAGCGTCGGTAGAGAATTGTTTTACGTACTAAGAAGCTTCTCTTCGTATCTGCATCTTGAAATGGGAATTCTAGGAATTCTTATTCTCGGGATTTTGGGAAATTTTCACGAGTTTTTTTTTTTTTTTTAGTGAAATTTTACGCTTGAAAATTCCGGGAACAAAGATACCTAGAATTCTCATTTATTATATTATTTATTAATAAATATTTATATTCTATTATACATTAATATTTATTAATAAATATTTATATTAATATTATATTATTTATTAATATTTATTTTGCGTAGACAATTGCGTAATACTGCTTTCCTAAATAACCACAGGTCGTGACCTTATCTGATCAGTTATAGAGGGAAGCATTTCCAGGAAATTCCATGTACCTCTCCTCTCCTCTGATTTTGAATCAGGTTCTCAGTGCGCGTCAATTTACCCGCTAATGGCGCCAATAAATCGATAAATTATAATTTCACGTATAAATAATAACGTAACGAATCTACCTTAATCGAATCTACCTTTGTCAATTATCTTACATATTATTATTTATCGTGCTTCGCGAAATTCTCGTAGCGTTTCCAAGAACTCGTGGCTGGTTGGAAATCCTCACCAGCTAAAGCGTCACTACTGCATTTGCAGTACTACTATAGTTGACAGATCCTTAATGGTAGAGGTCCTTCGATCTTGCACGATGCAAACTCAATTTGTTCGTCATATACTAAATGACCTAGTTCAATAGTTACACGGATTATACGATATGCATATAACAGCCGTGGGGGAGTTGAAGAGAACGAGAATATCAGAGGTAGACAAGGGACTTGGAATTTCTGGTAATTAGGATTTCAGAGGGGAGGAAAGAGTTGAAGATTGCTCGTGGGCTTTTTAATCTCGTCGCTGTCCACCGATATTTACAACTTATAAATATACGCAATCTTTGTACTTTACTTACTATATGTACTCTATAATTTATCTTATATATATTTCTTTAGAGTATTTATTACTATAAATCTTATATTATATATATTTATTTATAGTATTACATATATATCTTATATATAGCATTTATCTTGTATTATTATATATACTGTATAATTTTATAATCTTATATTATACATATATATCTGATATATAGTATATTTATCTTGTATTATTATATATAATTTATAATTTATCTTATATTATATATATAGTATTTATTACATATATATCTTATATAAAGTATATTTATCTTAAATTATTATCATATAGTATTATATATACTGTATAATTTATCTTATATTATTTAACTTATATTTTGTACACACAATCATATAATTTGTCCGATTTTATCGAAACGAAAATTTCACAATACTTTAAAAAAGATTTAAAAATTGACAGAGATCGTGTACAAATGAGAATTTCTTCGTGATATTTTCTAATACTGAACATAAACGACTGAATCGAAGATAGAACCGAAAGAAAATTCAGATAGGATATCTCTCTAAAAGGGAAGAAAGTTCAGCATTATGGCCCCTGCCATGAAACATAAATTATAGTCGGAAGACGTTAATCGGCGTTGTTGTCTGACGTAAGGAACAGATGTAGTAATTAAATCGGTGGATATTTGGTCTCGTTTTACCGTGTAGCACGCCGCAATTAACAACTCGTCGCTGTGAAACTGAAAGAAATCGTAAGAAAGATCGTGGGTGAAAGTGGCGTCGATTCTTGCGAGCATTGCGTGAACAGCGCCCGATCGGCGCGGACAGGTCCGCTCTCAAAAGGTTCCTTTGTTACGTAATTTCATAACGATCGTTCACGATCATCGTATTTGCAACTCGTCTGAGAAAATTACTTTTGCAAATTTTCGTTTACAACTTATTTTACGCACAGGCAACTTTTAGCGCGTAGATCTCCCTCCTCCTTCTATTGAAAGTCAGTATTTTTTTTAATATTAATATATAATTATGTTTTTTATATTTTTTTATTTTTATATTTTTTAACACATTAACTAATTATAATACAGATTCTCTTGGTATTTTAATTCGCGCTTTCCTTTTCCTTTCCTTAACAGCTATTAACATATTCGCAGGCAATCGACGAACAATTAGATCCTTTTGTGACCTAATGCCTCCTTGTCGCTGCTTGACGTGGAATTACGTCATTTTATAAGATAGCGGAGAAATGTGAGGCAGAGGCAGATGAGTAACTCGAGCAATAGAGTCGTCCCCGTCATGAACAGAGCGGTGGTATCGTAGCGGGGCAATTTGTGAGTGCAGAAACCGCAGAGGTCTCGGCAGAAATAACAAGATGACCCAGAAATGGAATGCAATGGGCCGAGCAAACATCAAATCTATAAACAACGCCAGAGGTTGCACCCTGGATACTTTCTATTTTTAATCGAAGATAACAGTTAACAGAATCTTCGAATGTAAAGATCGATGAAGAGTAAGTGATCGAGGATTTTGAAAAAAATTAAAAAGAAGGAACCGGCACACACTCGCCGTAGATCGTTCAATTTCACAAAATATTTCATTTATATTGAAATATCGACTAGCGAATGAATGAACAAATAATTTAATCATAATAATGAATTATGTAATACGAAAAATTCTAGGAAAATAATTTATTCAGACATTTTTTGCAACTTGAAACTGGATAACTGGATTGCGTATTTTTATGCATTTCTAAATTTTTATAAACATATTTAAAAAAATGGAACTTAAGTAGAAATTCGTTTTTTAAAAATATTATTAATATTTTTAATATTTATTATTATTAATATATTAATAATATTATTATTTTTAATATTTAATATTATTAATATTTTCAATATTTAATATTATTATTTTTAATATTTAATATTATTAATATTTTCAATATTTAATAATATTAATATATTAATAATATTATTATTTTTAATATTTAATATTATTAATGTTTAAAAAAATTTTTTTTAATTACTATATTATAATAAATGTTATATTAAGGGTGTCCTACGTATTTTTTCACCTTTCAATTCCCCATAAATGCATAAAAATCCGCAGTCTAATTATGACCAATTTTATGATTTGTGTTCTATTGTTAGTAAGTCTTAAACCGAAGGCGTCACGGAATAAAACTAATCGCGGCTATTTTGTCACGATAAAATGCCGCTGTTTCCGTGGATGGTGGCGTTATAATGTCGTAACGTTGCCAATAAAACGAACCTAACGATTCTGTTTTAATGCCTCTGCACGGCGATTCACTTAGAATGGGCATAATTCTACGCGTTGTAGAAGAATATTTTACTATCGCTTAATCGTGCGTTGAGCGTGCCGTGATTTATCGTTTGTTGAAATTGTTTGCCGCTTCGCTCGACCGAGCGAAAGAGTTCCGAGCACGAAAAATATTATAATTTTGATCACCTTGGGAGACCATCGATCGATCAAAAAAAAAAAAAAAAGAAAGAAAGAAAGAATCGAAGAAAGAGCACGACGATTCGGTTCGTTTACAGGGTGGTTCAAAAGATGAGCAGTCTTAAAGAAAATTGGTCATTTTAATACAAAGCAAATGCAACATTATAAAAGTTGATTATTTTAATACAAAGTCATTGTGTGAATTTTATAAATAAATGTAATGTGTATACTATTGTATTTGTATATGTTGCAAAAGCTTTCATCAGTTCAGAAATTACTTCCTTTAAAAGGAAAGAATCTTTTGTTCCATAAATTCTATGTTTCTTCTATCAGTGTTTTTTGCTTTTTTAATCAAAATTGAATTTAATCCAAATATCTCAGTGTTTCCATTGTAAATATAATTTTGAAATCTACTGTATGAATTTTTGCTGATAAAAAGGACCAGATCTTTTTTGCATTTTAAATGTTGTGAGCGCACACTTTCGTCAGATTTTGATTCGTTGGTTTTTCTCTCTTTGTGAGGACAAAACTTGAAACGTCCTGTATAGTTAAAAATATCCTTCTGACTGCACCAGACTGTTAATAAGCGTCAGCGTCGCGTCTGTTCAATAAAACGAAAGGAAAAAACAAGAACAACAGGCTGACAAGATCGATCTGCGAAAAAGGGTAAAAAAATTTACATATTACCAGCTAAATTAGTTAATTGCTGAATCACGCTGAAGCTGAATTTCTTTCTTTTAATCTTTAATTACTAGTTCGTTACAAAATTGAATGTCGAACACCGTGAGTCAGTCGTAAACTGGTTTTAATTCTTGGGAAATGCAGACATGACACAATGTATTCTGAATGCAAATGTAATGGATCGGTGATTAAGATTAACAAAATATCGAAGTAATGAGATAATCCCTATATCCGAGGAGCAATGGATCAGCGAACGTATAATTCCATAATGATTATCAGAAGCTCGTAACGTTTGTTTAACTCTAATCTCTTCAAATATGAATCTCATAGATGATGGAAATTCGAGCTAAATTGCTCGAGAAGGAACATCGTTTGAGAAGTGTTTTTTTTTTCTTCCTTTTTCAGTAGGTCTATGTGATTGCAGTTCCTGAGGCTTCGCTCGCCCTGTAACCTGCATTAAAGATTGAGTTTTGCTGTGTCTGAGATGTTTATGAGATTGTTGTGTGATGGGTGATGTAAGTGTACGCAGGAAAATTTTCAAACAACCTTCTTTGATAGAGGTGGGAGAGTATTAGATGCAATTATTTGGTAATTGCGTGTTTGGAGAGTCGGATTCTAATGTTCAGAGGAAGTTCATGGACTATGTAGTTGCCTGTGTTGCGTATTAGGGGGTTGGAGTGATTGTTGTTGTAAACGTTGGCTAGTGATTCTTTGATAAACTGGGTGATTGTGGGTATATTAGCCTGCTGGTGGAGTTTGGAGACTGGGAGTGTCTCGTTGTTTGTTCAATATTATATCCTTAGGAATTTGTTCTGGGCGATTTGATTTGAGAAGTTGATCGATCGAAGAGATTTAACCTGGCAACTGATTGCGGACCATAACGAGTGACCAAACCGTATACAATAATTCGTCGCTTTCTTTTTGAATTCGTCGGTATGTCACTGGATAGAAATTATTGAAAAGTAATAAATTTATTATTTGCTTTGCCTGGATTATACTTAAATATACTTAAGACTGAGAAAATATTGCAATTTTGGGGGACAAAAAATTCTCGACGTGCGTGGCACGTCATTCCAGCGCAAGAGGTTAACCACTTGCGCTGANCAACTGATTGCGGACCATAACGAGTGACCAAACCGTATACAATAATTCGTCGCTTTCTTTTTGAATTCGTCGGTATGTCACTGGATAGAAATTATTGAAAAGTAATAAATTTATTATTTGCTTTGCTTGGGTTATATTTAAATATACTTAAGACTGAGAAAATATTGCAATTTTGGGGGAAACAAAATTCTCGACGTGCGTGGCACGTCATTCCAGCGCAAGAGGTTAACAAGCCATTTAGAGTAAGGGGATGAACGGAAATAGAGGAAGGAGAAGAATGAAAAAAAAAAAAAAAGAAAAAATCAGTCCCGACGTTGTAATTCTAATTGGGTTAAAGTCTCTCTCAAGTCGGTGGCATTTATTGCGTTGGAAACTGGGACTCGATCTGCGAAGGACGCCTATAGAAAAACGGGTGAAAAAGGATCTCGATACAGCTCTGTCGTGTAAATAGGCGAGGAGACTTTGTACTTCGAAAGCAGATCTCTTCGCGAGATTTCGCGACTCATTTCCTATTTTATTATTACCTTTAATAAATATATTCCTTTATTCTGTAACTTTTTAACTTTTTCTCAGAAGCGAAATTATTTCGATTGTTTCTTCTTTTACGAAGTTTCTCGAACTTTTGAGAAAGCTCCTCATTTTTATTTTCTGTATAGATTACAGACGATTATACTTTATATTCGTAGATCGTCGTTTCGTAGACAGTTTACTCTTTTGAGAATCATTCCAATTTCTTTTTTGTCCACGGAATTTGAGTTTTTCAAGGGCCAATTTCGAATGATTTTTTATATTTATCACGCGTGAAACTTTCTTGGTTTTGGCATAGAGAAGAAAAAAAGAACTCGTTTTCGATAGATAGAAAATAATCGAGGGACAGCTCTCTCTGTCGAATCTTGAAACGTCGTCTGAGCGCGTGCCTCGAACCGTTTACGCGCTATCTTGCTCCTATCTTCTCCTTTCTCTTCGACACTTTCACTATCACTGCGAACAGCTGTGAATTCTGCTTAAGTATTTCTGCTCGCTGCCTTCGGCAGTAATATGTATATATGTCGCCGTTGCTGGAAAACCATTACGTTACCTTTTGTTTGCCAGGAATGTTGTTTCAAGGTGCTGCTTTTCAACAGTTCTTGCAGCTCATCGATGTATCGAATACTTTTTCAAATATTTCCCTATTCGAATACCTCTCCTCGTGAATTTGTTATTTATGGAGAAAAATTTGAAAATTAAAGTAAAAGAAGAGAGAAAATAAAACTTGCGGCAATTGTATATTTATTATATACTTAAGAATGTCTGTTGATTTTTTACTACATTTGTTGACATTTACATATGGTTACACGTGGAAAATTGCAATATTCTCTCAGTTTTAAGTATACTTAAGTACAACCCAGGCAAAACAAATAATAAATTTATTGCTTCTCAGTAATTTCTATCCAGTGATGTCATATCGACGAGTTCAAAAAGAAAGCGACGAATTATCGTATACGGTTTGGTCATTATGGTCGTTATGGTCCGCAAAATAGTTGCCCAGCGATGGCCGGTCAAAGAAAAATGTTTCAGCGACGTTTCTGGAAACGTTTGAATCCTTACAATTTCCGAGAGTACAAATGTACGCTTATTGGCGCGTCTCTTCGCTTCATTTTTGAAAAAAAAAATCTAGCGTTATTAAAGTACAATTGAATAAAATATAATTAAAGTACAGTTGAAATGTAACTTTTGAAATGTAAGTTTTTACAATTCTTTACAGAGGAGAAGTGCTGTCATATAAGCGCGATATATAAAAACCATCTTTTTGAGAAAAACAAACTCGAACGAAGTACAGTACAGGTTTTTTCGCCCGGCTGGATTGTTGCGCGCTTTTTTCTTTCGCGACAGCTCTTTAGCACCATCTGTCAAAAGAGGAGAAGTCGTACTGAACTTTTTGGCCAGCGTTGTTGATTGAAAGCACTTTTCCCCCATCCGGTAGTTGAATTATCGCAGAAACGATCTGAAAGTTAGATCGTGCGGAAATAACGTGCCGATTGGTTGCTCCAGCACGTTGGTCCAGCGTCCTTAAATTGGTTGAACTAGCGCACCCGAAATTAACCCAGTTATGCGAAAGAGGATATCGAATAAATTCAACGCGCAGCCGCGTATTGGTGGCGTCAGTATGTGCTCGTATTTATGTGCGTGTGTGTCTGGTGGGTGGTATCAGTGCACGTTCATTACTGACACAAGGTGGAAAGAGAGGAAGAGAGAGAGAGAGAGAGAGAGAACACAGGAAGAGAGAAGTATTATTACGAAGAAATGATAGAGTAATATACGTAACTCCACGTATTGAACAAAAAAATAGAGAATCGAAGGATAAGGAAAAAACGAACTAATTACAGACTGAGGAAGAGTAATTAGAACGAAAAAAAGATTCTGGAATTAGCAGAGTGCGTCAAAGATTGAAGTTAACCACGTGCCACGCACGTCGAGGATTTTTTGCCCCAAAATTGCAGTATTTCCTCGGTTTGAAGTATATTCAAGTATAACCCCGAAACAAATAATAAATTTACTACTTCTCAATATAATTTCTATCCGGTGTCATCGTACCGACGAGTTCAAAAAGAACGCGACGAATTATTGCGTACGGTATTGGTCACTCGTTATGGTCCGCAGTCAGTTGCGGTTAAAAAAAGAGCTCGGAAGATCAAATGAGGACGGAAATGAGAGCAAAGTGCAACGAAGGCACGTGATATATATATATATATATATAGTACATATCGAAACAAGGGTGAATTTCGTTGATGAAATGGACATGGAGGTACGAGGGACTCGTAAAATGTAATGGCGAAACAATCGCTGAGGAGATGAAAGAGGGAAGTTTTGTTGGCAACGAGGATAGTTCAACCCCTTCGAGCTGAAAGGAGAGATACAGCCTGTTCGGCGGGGATTCAGTTCGGAGAAACTGGAATGAGAAGGAACAGTAATATCTGTAGATATCTGGCAGAGTGTAATATACTTCGGTTGATAGGTTAAACCAGAGTGAGCCACGGTGAGTAACGGAGAGTGATAAAAATAAAAATCAGGAGAGAGGAGTGGAAAGTCAGAGTGGGAAAGAAACATAGAAATATATCAACGGATAAACTTTTCTTTTTGTAGACGTTGAGGGTTTCAGGGTTTTAGGCGAGAAAAATTCGCACAGGTACTAAAAGAGGGAGATCTTAATTGGTCAAATGATTAGAAGAAGATTTTAATTGGATGAAGACGGTGCGATTCTCCGTAGTGAGGAAACAACGTGGCAATCACCTAGATTAAAAAAGAAAAAAGAGAGGAAAGATTTCTGAGAACAAAGACAGTTCAATTATCACTGTTGCTACGTTTCGGAGCGGAGAAAATTACCTCGAAAGTAAAAAAAGAGATTTTAGTTGATAGGATGTATCGGAGGAGCCATTGTTGGTATAACAGAGAGAATCACTCAGCCCTGCTGCCTGCGAAGCGCCGTTTTTCATCGTGTACACAGGACCACGATGTCTCCGACAAAGAGGAACAGAGACGCGTGACTGCGGCCTGAGCTCGAACAGAGATCGAGAGAGGAACGAAAGAGGGAAGACGCGAGCAACCGAGTCGAAGCGCGCGCGCGCGTGAGAGAGAGAGAGAGAGAGAGAGAGAAAAGCGGAGAAACGAGGCCTCCATGTTCCCTTTGAAGACACTCGGTTTGCTACCACCTGCTACCACCGCCGCCTCTATCGGTGGCTGTCTGCACAGAGAGAACAAGCGGGGGCGGCGGTGCAGCGTCACCGAATGGAGAGCAGTGATACTGTTCACGGTTGCACGGATTGATCCTGCCGGTTCCCTCCGTTCTTCAACGTCTGCACGGAGAACACGAGGAGGACGAAACGAGTGTCGATCGACGGGCTTATACCTTTCACGACGGATTTCTGTGATCCGCGCGCCGCGATCCATCGATTCGCCGGATCCTAGCCCTCTTTGATCAGACATTGCCGACAGTGCAACCGGCGATTTCACCAACCACTGATACCGTTCGGTTCCGTTCGTGACCGATTTTTGCCCCTGTCCGGCTACTCATCGCAGACTAAGATCGATCCGATCCACGCGATTGATCGACGTTCGAAGCAGACCGAAGAGAGATAACTTCGAGTGAAAGCGGTTGTCGAAGACGATTGACAAAGAATAAATAGATCGCGATAGTGAGAAAATGCGAAGATGACGAAGGAGCTATGACCGAAGGAACAACCTTAAAGATTGGAACAAAGAGAGAGAGAGAGAGTTAGAAGATGAAATGAGGGGGGGAATTCGCATGAAGTGTAATAAAGAGCAAACGGGGGATTAAAAGCGAGAGTTTAATACATAGCGCGTTCAACGAGGACGTCGTTGAGTTGAATAAACATTTTGAACTAGCACTTTTTTGCCTGGCTGATACGAGAATGTTGCCTCTCTTGGTTTTTAGAAACGAAGAAAGTTGTTTAATGTTGACGAATGATATCTGTTGATCGAATTGTCGACGACTGGGTCAGTTGTCTTTAGATAATGGCCATAAAATGCGAGTTTGTCGACACGTGATAAGATGATGAGAATACTTGATACCAAATATTAGGTGTGCGTCGAACTTTCTTTCCAAGAAATGGATGCTCGTTACCGACACAGTGCCCACAACATCCCGCTAGATTATGATAAATGTTTAACGAAGAATGAATTTAGTACAAAGAATTGTTTAATTCGTAGAAGATCTTTAATGAAAAGTCCCGATTAAACTTGGAATCTGGCCAAAAGCCAAGCTTTTATACATAAGGAGATTGAAGGACATTGTGCAGAGCAATACCGCATTTTCCAACAAGAAGAAAGTTTTTCAAAAACGATTGGTCACTCATCGATGGGGAGGAGTGTCGTCGACCTGATGACGTTCCTGGACGTCTGCCAGCTGTATCTCCAGACCAGACGGCAGTCGCGGAACTTGTGCACGCTTTGGGCCATCGTCACGTTCATTCGTACCGAGGACACCGGTGAATTTCTTCGGTGGTGTCGAGCGTACACGGTCCCTCATCTGCGTTACAGAAACAACTATTCCAGTTCCAGCGACAAGGAGAAGCAAAGGGTCGACAAATTGATCCTGAAGATCCTCCAGGAGCTGTTCTACTGCGGATGTATACCGCCGTCCGACATCGGCCTGTAAACGTAATTTCACTCGCGACTTGTAACAATGTCCCGTCACGCGCGGTGGATTGTTTCAGTGAAGATTTTTCTGATCGTCGTCCTCTTCTTGGAGATGTAAGTGTGATGCTTGTTAATAGCCATTCTCCCAGCTCAGTCTACAAATTCATAATTTGTTTCACCGACTCACGGAAATGAAAAGAGTTACTCTGAATCATCAAAAGTTTCTAGATACCTCGACCATCATAACTCACGTCAGAATAATAGTGCCCGTGCCGAAACAAACGTCCACCTGAAAACGGGCTCAACGATTGTCATCCTTAACGAAAGCATAAAGCAGTGTTTGGGCTCGACAGTAGTTGAATTTCAATACTCATTGTCCTCGAAGAGCCGCGAAGAGCGTGGAAAAGAAGACTTGTTCTCGATTCGAACCCCTCTCTGGAGAATCGATCTACCTGTGGATTCCGCTTTCAATTCCCAACTTCCACCTTCCACGAGTCTGTTATTCTTTCCTCGCGTCGTTTTTTCGCCTGCACGCGGCTACACGAAAGAGTGCACGTCTTGCAGAACTCCTCTTTCGTTGATGGAAAGACCACTCGACCTGTTTGTGTCGTCGATGTTGACAACGAACGTCGACGACGACGACAGTTGCCGACGAGGGCCCTCCACTGCTGCTACCACGATACAGAAGCTTTAGAAATATTGTCTCCTCGAAGGAGGAGAAGAAGTTATTGTTCCATGATCGAGCACGACAACTTTCCGCTGTGAATTATGAAAAGGATTTAAAGGTTTAAGCAATGAACCACAATCAACCCTGCTGCATTCCATTTGGTCATTTCTCGATCCACGATCATGTCTTTCCCTCTCGAGTTTAATTAATTACATTCTTCAGTTAAACATCTTTTCAAAAAATACAATTATAAATCATTTTTATTTGCCAACATGGGTTCATGGACCCAATTCTATCGTCGAAACATTTTCTAGTTTATATCACGTAGTTCTAAAAATATCTCGATGTGAGTCAGAGATTCTTAACGTCAATAATCTCTTTTTTGTTTCAAAATTGCAATATTTCCTCAGTTTTAAGTATAAGGGCAAGGCAAATAATAAATTTGTTACTTCTCAATAAATTTCTATCCGGTGACTATCATACCGACGAGTACGAAAAGAACCCGACGAATTATTTTGTACGGTTTGGTCACTCGTTATGGTCCGCAATCAGTTGCCAGCGCAAGTGGTTAACTAGACAAAGTATAGTAACTCCAATTTTTTCTGAACGCGATTTTCAAACGTATTCAAATTTAGGCGGACCGATTGTTGCGCATGCTCGTGCTCCTATCATTATACTTATGACATAACAGGCAGCCTTTGTTTTCCATAATATGATGTTCAAACATGAAGTGTTGCTTTACCTTTTCTCTTTTATTTTATTCAGATCATTTATTATTTTAAACGTTGAATCGATTGAAAAATAATTGACAATACATTTGGCTAAGCTCGGGAAAAATTTTAGCACGGCAGCGATTTTGTGGATCTGAACGTTCTTGAAATACCCGCTTTCGAAATATCTGAATCAAATATTTCTTCCGACAGAATCCATATCGGGCATTATTATAATCGTTCTTGCTTCAGTCGACAACTAATATCCCACGACTCGTATCAAAAAGCTCTCGTTGATTGATCGGCGGATTGACGTATATAGAGCACTTCTCTTTGGACACGATAAAATCCGATTGTATTCGTACAGAGAGACAGATATATATACCCTCGGGATATATATCTCGTTTCGCTCTCATACCTCCTAACTCGGTTTGTCAACAGCGAATTATAGATAGCCCCGCGATCGATTTTCCAAATCAACGCCTTGTCAAGTTGATAAATCCGGTTGACTGGAGTTGATTACTAAAAAGCCATGGCATCGTCTGTCATCCTTCGTTTCAATATTGTCGTATCGAAATGTATTTATATAAAATAGGCCGCGGATTTTTCACCTCTCGCGCTCGAATGACGTGCCGTGCACGTCGAGAATTATTTGGCCAAAAATTGCAATATTTTCTCAGTTTTAAGTCTATTGAAATAAAACAAATAAAACAAATAACTTCTCAATAATTTCTATACGTGATATACCGATGAATTCAAAAAAGGAGACGAATTATTGTATACGGTTTGGTCACTCGTTATGGTCCGTGAACTAGTTACTAGCCGCAAATGGAAATATAAAAATACAGTTTGTACATATAATTTTGTGTACTAATACGTACAATTTTTCTACATTTAATGGAAATTTAGAAATAATTTTGTGCACTAATACGTACAATTTTTGTACACTTAATCGAAATGTACAAATACGTGCAATGTACCATACGATCGCAGTACAGTACTCGTTGCAATATTCAAAAGGACTGAAAGTTCTTAACAATTCGCAGTGTACAAAATTCCATCCACGCGGACGAGATTATGATAGGAGAAAAGAATGTAAAATAATGTACAAGCGCAATACGATGGAAAACGTCACTCTGCATGGTCACGCGGCAATATCAATTTCGAGTGCCCACGTTTAGTCGAGTAGCTTCTCCTTTCTTTTTCAATATTGAAAGCCATTGTTTCGAACTGGTCTCGCGACAGCTGTCCACCGATAATCTCGCGCTCGCGGGGGCTGGTGTTGCTCTGGTCAATACGCGATTCATTAGGATCTAGGCCAGCCAGGGACGATTAATTAGGTCAAACGCGCTACCTGTGGATTCTGGCCCGGTACGTTCCGCCGAAACGCTTCGACGATTACGCAATTTCATGGTTTTAAACTTCGACGAAATGAAAACCCAGATGGAAATCACTTTTATCCCAACGAGACGAACCTTTCATTCCAAAGATATTATCGAGCTTAATGGAATCGTATTCTGTTATGTTTTATTGGAATTTTAATACTTGTTAAATGGGTGCATGATTGTGAACTGTTTTAATGATGTAACTATATATTAATTATATAATTATGTATATATATCGATAAATATATTTGAATGTATAATCTGTACCAGATTATACATTCGTACAGATAATCTGAGTCACTTAAATTAAATAGTTTACTTATATTCGAAGAGGATAAGATATAGAGATATAGATAGAGATATAAGATATAGAGATTCAAAGATATATATATATATAAGTTTTAAAAATTTAATAAAAAATAATAGTAAATAAGAGTAATAAAAAATTTAATAATAAATTAAGAATTGACTCATGTATATGTTCAAATCAAAGATATAACGTATGCTCAAATATGAATAGATTCTTACTTTACTATATACTTTTCATTAAATTTTTAGAATTTTTGGTAATTTTAGCGAGCACTAAAAAGGTTAAAAAACAAAGAAATTCATTAAATTTAGGATGTTAATAAACGATCAATTATCACCTAATTATGGGATTATTATATATAGGAGCGAGAGAATCAGGGATCATTATTTTAAGTGTATACGTATCTTATCTCAGCTTTTGACCGTGGAGGTGAATAAAAGTCGAGGACAGATTTTTTCACGGGTAATTTTGCCTGAATTTGATGAAAGAGCTCGGAGATCCGATGTTCAAAAATAGCTTAGGTTCTCTTAAGGGTAAACTTCCAGTGAGACACCTACAAACACGGAAGTATTTGGCGTTGTTATTTTCGTAGAGACGGTAGTATTTCCAGACAAATATTTTTAACCCTTCTTACCCGTATCCCTCTTTTTAAAAGAGGCTTCTAGATTTTTGGGGGAAGCTTTTGATCTTTAACCTTCCGTTTTTAGAAGAGAATATTTTATATCTTGTGTTATACGTTTTAACCGATCATTTAATTGTCTCTGTGGTTTATCATTGTTTCAATGTTATATCTAATTATACGTAAATGGAAGCACTGAATTTCATCCAAATGTATTTTCCTTTAAACGATATAAATTTTATAAACATATATACAATTTTATAAAAAATTACATGAAAATTTATTTAATATATTTTCATTTATTATATTATTATATTTAATATATTTTAACATACTATATTTTCTTCTAAAACGTAACTATATTTTTAGGTCATTAATGCTACAGTTATTCACACAAATTCATTCACGAGTTATCTTTTATACATCACGAATAATCTATAATATATGGTTGTTCTAGAATCTGACGATGATAAATATACATAAGGAAATTCCATAGATTAAATAATCAATTTCTTGGCAAACCTATTCTTAGTTCCTCTATAGTTAACTCCAAACAATAACGTCAATCTCATGACTATTTACGATCGCACGTCAAGGAGAAAATTTAACCAAGTACACGTTTACAAGAAAGAAGCGTACAGAATGTAAAAGAATAATGTTCCAATAAACATTATTTTCGTTGATAACGATTTTCCTGCAATCGTCGCAGTGGAAATGTGTTGTAAGGAGGCACTTGGCAAATGAAAGTGACGAGAAAGTACGAAACCGGTACCTCTGAAACCGGAATCCATCGTTAACCGCCGATTATGGAATATCAGTGGATGACCAAATAAAATTAACCTGACTCCGTGTCCAACATAGCTGAAACAACGAAAGATGAAACACTCGAAGATTCAAATCGATGAATTTATAAAGGGATTGAACGACCTTCGCGAGAGGCAGAAACAATACCACTGCGAACAATTCGCTTAATTCGAGGAATTAAATTCAATCTTTTTCTTCTTTTTTTTTTTTTTCTCGCAAACAAACATATTCGAAGAATATTTAAACGCGTCGCAAGATGCTCGAATAATTTCACCTCTTGCGCTGGAACGACGTGCCACGCACGTCGAGAATTTTTTGTTCCAAAATTATAATATTTTCTCATTTTTAAGTATATTTAAGTAAAACAAAATAGGCAAAACAAATAATAAATTTATTACTTCTCGATAATTCTTATCCAGTGATATCATACCGACGAGTTCGAAAAGAAAGCGACAAATTGTTGTACACGATTCGGTCACTCGTTATGGTCCGCAATCAGTTGCCAGCGCAAGTGGTTAACCTCTTGCGCTGAAACGACGTTCCACGCACGTCGATAATTTTTTGTCCCCAAAATTGTAATATTTTCTCATTTTTAAGTATATTTAAGTAAAAAAAAAATAGGCAAAACAAATAATAAATTTATTACTTCTCGATAATTTCTATTCAGTGATATCATACCGACGAGTTCGAAAAGAAAGCGACGAATTGTTGTACACGGTTCGGTCACTCGTTATGGTCCGCAATCAGTTGCCAGTGCAAGTGGTTAACCTCTTATAATTATATTTTATTATAAATATACTATAATATAATATATAAATATATTTATATTTATATATTATATTATAGTATTTTATATTTATATTCGAATTATTTTGTAGCCTAAATCCGAAGGTGGGCTACAAAAATTCTAATAATTTTCTCATCTTATCTACGCGTTTCTACGTTCTATTATTTCTGACAGAAAAGTGTCTGATCTTTACGTACTATAACTAGAGTTTAGTTTCAAGAATTAACCTCTTGCGCTGGAATGACGTGCCACGCACGTCGAGAATTTTTTGTCCCCAAAATTGCAATATTTTCTCAGTTTTAGGTATATTTAAGTATAATAAATTTATTACTTCTCAATAATTTCTGTCCAGTGATATCATACCGACGAGTTCGAAAAGGAAGCGACAAATTGTTGTTGTACGGTTCGGTCACTCGTTATGGTCCGCAATCAGTTGCCAGCGCAAGTGGTTAAACGAATCCTTCGTTCGCATTCATCGTGGGTGATAAGCTGAAGACAATCGGTATATCGCGGATTGTTTTGGCGAAGCAACAACGGGGCAAAATGAAAATATATACCGCGGTATACAAATTGAGAATGGGGCGATGTAGCTGTTTAGCGTGATACAGAAGAACGCGATATAACTATCGAACGTGGAACTCGATAAAATTCTCGCGCGACCTTGCGTAGGTGTTTTATCAGATTAAAAAAGGAAAAGGAACATAAAAGATTAAGCGAGATTAAATTAGTCGCCGGCGGTCTTAGATTGTGTAATTGAAGTAATTAGGAGTCGGGATCGGTTCCATTTACTGACGATTCTCGGGGTCTCTGGCGGGGCCGCTGTACAGAACGTTTCAAAATAAGTGCGACGAGAGAAACGGCAGTTGAAACAAAAAGAATCGAAATTTCGTTGCTGTTGCACTTGTTTCAATTTTGTCCGATTTAATAACAACTTAACCTCTTGCGCTGGAATGACGTGGGTTTAAACATCTCTTTTCAACATTGATTCTATTTTTTACTTGCCTCCTTTATATACTTTACTTCGGCTTGTTTTCAAACTTGTTTTAAAAATTTTAAACTTCATTCAAATTTATGTTTGATAACAGGAACGTTGGCTTTCTTTGCAGTATCGCGGACACGTGTGTGGATGAGGGTAAACCATCTTAGCGAGAGGGATGTCTGAAAGCGACGGCGAGCAAGTAGCTCGGTCGGTGGCCTTGGAGCAAGCCTATGTCCACGAGGTTTACGAGCAATGCGCCGAGAAAACTGTTCAGAGTAGACACTGGCCACGTATCTATCAGTTTCTCGAGGAACTGGAGCCAGGAGCTCTTGTCTGCGACATTGGTAAACTCCATTTGTGAAACGTCCTGTAGCCCCTCGTGTAGTATCCATTCCGGTAACATTATCCAGCATTAATGTGTTCAGTTTAGTAGTAACGTTATTTGAAATCAAGTTGAAAAGCGTGACCTAAATTCTAGACAATATAGACAAACTTTGTTCGTACTATGTATATACAGAATCGATGCTACAAAAAATTATATACTATCTATATACATACTATATACTACATACTATACTATACTATACTATATACTATAATATATACTACATACTATACTATACTATACTATATACTATAATATATACTATACTATACTATATACTATAATATATACTACATACTATACTATACTATACTATATACTATAATATATACTATACTATACTATATACTATAATATATACTATATACTATACTGCACTATACTATATATACTATACTACATACTATACTATACTATACTATACTATACTATCCTATACTATACTACACTATACTATATACTATAATATATACTATAATATATACTATACTATACTATACTATATACTATACTATACTGCATTATACTATATATACTATACTACATACTATACTATACTATACTACACTATACTACNACTATACTATACTATACTATACTATACTATACTATACTATACTATACTATACTATACTATACTATACTATACTATACTACACTATACTATACTATACTATACTATACTATACTATACTACACTATACTATACTATACTGTACTATATACTATACATTGTAGTATATGGTATATACTATACTATATACATAATTATATAACTATGTACTATGTATATACATAATTGATGCTGTAGAAAAAAATGCTATAAACTACAACTATACTATATGTTATATATAACTATATACTATATATTATATATCTATACATAATCGATGCTATACAAAAAAAAAAAAATGTTATAAACTACCATAATTGCTCGGTGATCTCAGTGACGATTCATAGACTTTTCCGATCTTACGTGTACAAAACCGCGCCCCATAAAACGCACACTCGCCATTTGTAGACGCGTGTGTCTTTATTCCTTCCTCTACCCGCTTTTTCATCGCCTCTCAACTCCGACTACTTGCGCTTTCACATGATCAATTGACCTCCGTGCGGATGTATTCACGCGAATCCGCGGCGCGGCGCAAATCACGTATATACACGTAACGTGTATAAGTGAGCGAACACTGTCGCGCACTCGCTTCTGAAATACCGTGGGATACATTCTCCTTGGATTATTACACAAACTCATCGAACTCGGCGAACTTTGAAGCCGGTTTTCATACACACCGTGCCTACCCAACTCTGATCCACATTTCACGCATCGTTCCGACAGATGCACTACCGGTTTCGCTCGTGGAATTAGTCATTGGTTTTCCGGTTTTCTTGTTTCCTATTGGCCGACCAGCTGATCGGGATTGCGCGGCAAAAAATTCTTCATTTCATTCGTGAATCGTCACTAATTTGATCCAATGCCGCTCTGATTTTAGAATTTCTGAGAAGAGAAGGCTATTGATGATTTTTAAGAGAAAAATTTGTACGAAATTTTCAATTGTTGTAGCTGTGTTCAACTTTGGGCAATTTTTCTACGTAAACGTTATCCGATTATTCAAAGGAAAATCAGCAGAAACGTAAATTGCATTTCTGCACAAGACTGTTTCTCGCAGTAGAATATTTCAAAGTATCCAGATCTTTATATAATGAACATGTTTATTCAGAGAAGTTTGTCGGGGATTATTAGCTAATCTCTATCATTCTTGTGCTCAGGTTGTGGCAACGGGAAGTACCTGAGCGTTAATCACAGCATCTTTAAAGTGGGAGTGGACCGGTGCAAACGTTTCACGGATATCGCGCGTGAGAAAGAAAATGAGGTGAGTATATCATTTTAGAAAATGCGAGTATCAGGTGTACAACGTACACAAATTGACCAGCAGCCCTGGTACCGGAAACGTACTCTTATATCCGTATCCTGTTTCTCAGAGTCTAATCATAACGGGCGGTATTAATTGTATCCGGAATCGCTTTTCTCATGGAAAATTAATTGTAATTGTATATAATGAGGTTGAAAACGAGTGACATTGGCAGAGATTAATATCGTAGGTATTTGTATGTACATTTACATGAGTTTATATTTCTGTAATTGACGGAACGGAACCTATATTAGTATTATATATTATAATATTATAGTATAGTATATAAATATTATATATTATAATATTATAGTACTAATATGGTATTATATATAATATTATAGTACTAATATGCTATTATATATAATATTATAGTACTAATATAGTATTATATATAATATTATAGTACTAGTATGATATTATATATTAGTACCATATTATAATATTATAGTACTAATATGGTATTATATATTAGTACTATATTATAATATTATAGTGCTAATATGGTATTATATATTATATTATTATAGTATTATATAGTATTATATATTAGTACTATATATTATAATATTATAATGTTATATGTTAGTACTATATATTATAATATTATAGTATCATATATTATAATATTTACATGAGTTTATATTTCTGTAATTGACGGAACGGAACCTATATTAGTATTATATATTATAATATTATAGTATAGTATATAAATATTATATATTATAATATTATAGTACTAATATGGTATTATATATAATATTATAGTACTAATATAGTATTATATATAATATTATAGTACTAGTATGGTATTATATATTAGTACTATATTATAATATTATAATACTAATATGGTATTATATATTATTACTATATTATAATATTATAGTGCTAATATGGTATTATATATTAGTACTATATATTATATTATTATAGTATTATATAGTATTATATATTAGTACTATATATTATAATATTATAATGTTATATATTAGTACTATATATTATAATATTATAGTATCATATATTATAATATTTACATGAGTTTATATTTCTGTAATTGACGGAACGGAACCTATATTAGTATTATATATTACAATATTATGGTATTGTATATTAATATTATATATTATAATATTATAGTACTAATATGGTATTATATATAATATTATAGTACTAATATAGTATTATATATAATATTATAATACTAGTATGGTATTATATATTAGTACTATATTATAATATTATAGTACTAATATGGTATTATATATTAGTACTATATTATAATATTATAGTGCTAATATGGTATTATATATTAGTACTACATATTATATTATTATAGTATTATTATAGTATTATATATTAGTACTATATATTATAATATTATAGTATCATATATTATAATAAGCGACTTTAAAATGACTTTGCATATATTCTAGTATTTTATAAGTACTATTGCGCGCATTTTCGCATCTCCAAATTTTCCAAAATTCACAAGTTCTTCAAAATCCAGCAATTTGTGAACTTTAAATGAAAATTATTTATTAGTAAATGTCTCACGGGGGCTCGTCGTTCACATTGCAGGTATTGATCTGCGATAATCTAGCCCTGCCGTTTCGAGATGAGAGTTTCGACGCGGTGCTCTCCATCGCCGTGGTGCACCACTTTGCCACAACAGAGAGGCGGGTCCACGCGTTGAAAGAACTTGCACGAGTATTGCGGATTGGCGGTCGGCTGGTCATATCAGTATGGGCTATGGAACAAAAGCATAGAAAGGTGAATGAAATACATATGAAAAAGAAAAAAAAAAAAATCAAACGTTTAAGGATTATAGAAAAAAAGTCAAACGTTCAAGGATTATTAGAAACCCTTATTTGATATTATCTATTATTATTATTATTTCGATATTATCAAATGAATTTCAGTATTTTATTATTATTATAATTATTGTTATTGTTATTGTAATTGTAATTATTATTATTATTATTTCGGTATTATCAATTATTATTAATAAACAAATATTGTTATTAACAATATAAATATTATTTTCCAATTCGTTTCGATTTATCTTATCTTTTGTCCCTGTGTGTGTTTCGAATAGAAAGCGTGTTAGCAAAGGCAACAACTTCCAATTGTACGACAACTATGTGCAGTATGTAAAGTGTTTAAAAACGTTTCAAGCTTTGGATTACGAGCTATTCCAAGGATTCGCAGATATAGACATACAGTCTATTCGAATCGTTTTAAAAAAATGTCGTTACCCGATACGATTGATTTCGAAACGGTATTCGAACATGCCTATGAAATACACCCACGCACGGCACGACGGTCAATCGATATGATTATTTCAATGTACATAGTCAAGGTAAATTGTTCGAATCTATTTTCGTTTGTTTCTATTCTGTTCCCGATGGCTCGAGCTTTTTGTTTGTCAGGTGGTGGATAGTTGTTTAAAAAAAAAATATTTCGCGTATTTTTCGCAGCGCGTATTTTGTTCGAAGTTTCGGAATAAATTTAACCTTTGAAAGGCCGACGAAGGGTGAGATTTCACCCCGTGTGAATTTTATTCTGGTCACCTCAAATAATAACTTCTTAAAAATATAATATAAGAATAAATATACGTGTAGATAAATAGATGTTGAAAATAGGTAAAAGGCGCTGCTCTTTGTTCATTTATTTATGAATAAAAAAAAATTTCATTCCTCTTTCAGTTCGAGTCTCAAGACGTGTTGGTACCGTGGCCCAAAGCGTATTGCATAAACTCGGTGTCAAACAGATCGAAACGTTCCAGCGTGCCGCACACCACCGACCTACACTGCAATCAGAACGCTCAAAAATTCCTGTCATCTTCCAAAAGGTAACTGTCTAATCACTCCAACAATACAGAAAAGATTATTCAGCCTAGTATGATATCTAAAATGGGAGAAACGTTCGCGAGAGTGTTGCTATCACTGAATCGGTAATTTTCGAGAATTGCCTCTCCATCGCCTTTCTACTTCCGCTTTGCAAAGCGGACGTTACGGCACCGATAATTACCTCTAATGGGATTCCCTCTTCAGGAACAGCCAACGAAAATGCAAAAGCAAGAGCTATTGGATCGACCCGATATTCAGTCCATCGCCGTCAACCAGCAGCCTGTCGAGCCCGAATGAGACCTGCTACAGTTTTTTCCGCCGCGCGTTGCAGGTAAAGTGATCCAACTGTCCACTGATATCACGACTGGATTGTTGGCTAACGAAAAGAAAAGAAACGAAACGAAATCTAATGACAAACACAGAACCAAATCACGTGCAATCTACCCAACTCCATTGAACACACATTTGTGTTTGTAATAATGATGACTCTACATTGTCGATAACGTTTTATTATAATTCATGACTCGTGTCTAGGCCCGACTCCCACCAGAAGTCGCGTTCACCTCTATGACTGATATTTACAACAGCATTAACAGCCTGTCCCAAATACGAAGATAAAAGGAAACAGCAAAACCTTACAAGCCAAATCCACTCAAAATGCAGCAAAAAGAAGAAAGGGGGAGAAATTTATATCTTAGAATTTTTGAAAGATATAGCTATTATAGCCATTAATAACTCGAGGACTGGGACGTGACCCTAAACGCTTAATTACAAATAAATGAATAAAACAAACGAAAGAAAATCGAGACTCGAGCATCGAATACGAAGCCCATTTTCTTGAATATTTCTCAATTGTCACGCGTCTATTGCAATTGCGTGCCAACGCTCAAAATTGCCTCTCATTTTCTCCCCATCTCTCTCTCTCTCTCTCCTCGTTCATTTTCTTCTTTCTCGAAACTTCTCGCCTGTACTTTTCCCTGCGACACGATAATTTCTAGCAATAACGTGGCTAAATTGTTGGCAGCCCTTATCGATTCCGCGCCCCGACCGTAACGATGCTCCGCGCCGAAAAAGTAGGGTAACTGCTTGCAGACGCAATTGGAATGCTGCAAAGTGTGCAGCGAGGATCGTTTGTCAACGGGGGCTGTATGAGTAATTTCGCTCCCTCCCCCTCTTGTCGTTTCCCTCCGTGAATGTTCGACAATCGTCGAAATGAAATTTCAACGCAGCTGCTTTCTTGACTTCACTGAGAAGATCTTTGTATCTTGTTTCCTTTAAGAAACTGTTTTGTATCAGATATACATATGTATGTATGTTAGACAATAACTACAATGAAAACAGTCATTGAAGGAAAGTTATAGATGAGACGAATGAAGACGTACATAATTCCTATACTATTATATTTTTGTTATTTATAAAATATATAATTATAATATATAGTAAATATATATATAAATATATATAATTTTATATTTTTTATATAAATATATATATATATATAATATATTTTATATTTTTACTGTATTTCATGCGTCTACTTTGGCGATGCTGATGGAAAATAATCCATATATAAATAATAATAATCCATATATAAATAATAATAATAATAATAATAATAATATAAATAATAATAATAATATATAAATAATAATAAAATTTGTTTTTCTTCAGAAATTAGCAGGAAGCAGACGTGGATCTGGGAATCGACCTTGGTTCCTCGACAGTTGGCAGAGCGGCAGTGGGAAGAATCGGAAGGACTACGAGCAAGAGGAACCGCCGGACGTGGACGAGCTGCCTATCGAGTTACGCCGCGTGGAGAATGTCAACGTGACGTTGAACAAGCAATCGGACTCACTCAGTATCAAGTCAAAGAGCCTGGGCGATATTCTGGAGATCCAGCGGCTGGACCTCGTGCGATCTAGATCCAGTATCCCCGGCCTGTGCTCCATGCTGACGTCCGAATTGAATCTGGACGGTGAATCGAGGACGTCGTCGTCGATGAGCGGCTCGAAGCCACGGCTGGTCAAGCAGAAGACTCACCTCGTGGACGACACCGGTTTGGAACATCCTGACAACACTGCCATTCAAGAACTATTTAAGGACATTCCAGACTTTCAGGTTCTTATCATTGTTTTGAGGCTTTCGCTGATATCTGATCTGATAAAGAGTCATTTCAATTAAATGTTAATATTTTGGTTCTGTTTGGCGTTCCAGGTAACACCTGGTCACTACTTGAAACGGGGAAGCATCTTGAAACAGAGCTCGATGAACGAGGAGCTGATGTCTACCGACAGGTTAGAAGAGAAAGAAAGGGTGCGAAGGAACATAATGAAACAGGCGTCCCTGAACGAGGATATCATCTGCAAGGGGAAAACCTTCGAATCCCTCAGAGACTCCCTCTATTCCGTAAACGCGACAAAGAGATTTCAACTGTTGAAAAGTGGCCTTACGAACAAGATTAAACAATCCACGACGAATATCGAGGTGTCCGGCATATCGATCAAAAACGGATTCGTGAAGATCTTACAGGGATGGAAGTCCAGCGAGAACGACGCGAATACGGCTAACGGGTCGATCGACGAAGCATCGAAGACAAATGGCAATGATTCGAAGGTTCAGGCTGCCACTACGCCGAAACGAGAGACAGAGGTGATCGAAAGACGTTTGTCTCGCGAGGATGGCTCGGACTCGTCGAAGGACAGCAGTTTGCAAAGCGACACGAGCGTCGACTCCGAGGACAGTTTCGCATCCGTGATTTTCGTGCCAAAGCAGGAGGCACAGCCAACGACAGAGGCTGTTATCCCAGCCTCCGGTGGCCATCAGCTGGGAAGTATCTCAGCGCCACCTTCGCCGCGCGTCAAACATCCGCCTGACACTAACTCGAGAATGAAGATCATTTCCATATCCCCGTTGCTCAAACAGTTCCCAGCTACCAGCAAATCTCTACCACCACCTAGTCCACCAGGCCTCTCCCCATGTGCTTTGAATCCTGTATTTACCAGGCCGTTCTTTGGTTCAAACGCTGTCGCCAGCCAGCAACAAGCATCTGGAGACAATACCGTTAACGCGAAGAGGACAGAGGTTTTGAACAACGGCTGCCATCCGCCGACCAACGAGGACTCGCAGGGTAATAAAAAAAATATCGAGAGCGAGATTTGCGGAAGGAATAATTTCTTGGAGGGGAAGAAGCCCAGCTTGCAGACTATACGCGCTTACAGATCTATGACTGAGAGTCTGGAGGTTGAAGAACCGAAAACTATCAAGGACACCACCCCGCTCTTACCTGTGGACGACAGTCCGGATGTATCGTTGCAGGAGAAGGGCACCTTCGAAATCACTAAGGAGGAAGAGAGTCGTAAGGTTAGACTGAATCAGATCAAGGAGCTGTTGAAACAGAAGCCTGGCTTCGCAACCAGAACCAAACCGTCGTTCCCTCTAGTCAGAAGAGCTTCGACAACGGCCAGTGGTCGTTTGGAGGCCGTTACCAAGGTACTACCACGGTTGCTCTCGCTGGAGCTGTTCAATCCGGAGACTGACGACCTCGATAGCGATTCCAGCGGAGTGTCCTCGCCGGATTCCGTGGGTTCTGTGATCAGCGTGATCTCTGACGAGAGATACATGGCTAAGAAGGATAACACTAAGTCCGAGTGCACCGAGTCCGAGGTATTGGACAGCTCGGCTGAAAACGTGTCCGATCCTAGCGACGTGACAGCTGACGAATCGTCAGGGTACGTAGCTGATTCCAAGGAAGACGAGACGAAGACAACGGGGGACAGTAGCTCGTCTCAGTCTTCTAGACTTCTGGAGGCTGCGGCTAACGTCGCCAGTTCCCTGGAGGACGCTGTCGAGACGGCCATCACGAAAACGCACACTAAACCGTATCCGACGCAAGTAGCACAACAGGACAGCATCGAGAGTTCAGCTGGCAGCGACACGAAAGTTAAAACGAAGTCGGATATCCAATTACCGGAAGTTGAGGACACGTGGAACGAAGAATGCCGCAAACATCTGATAGACTTCACCGAGAAACTCAGTGAGAACTTGATGCACGGGCTGGACGAGAACAAGAACGACCAGAACATTTTAGACAAACCATTCCTGTCGAAGAAAGACTTGGACGTCGAATCCCTTCCCCCTTACGACGTTTCATCGTCGATACCCAACAAGTCCAAATACAACGATTTATCAAACACGATCGCCTGGTTGAGCAACACTAACAACGGCTTCAACGAAGAGATGCATAGAAGCACCTCGGACGATATAATGGATTTTGTGATGGTCTCTAATACCGGGGAGTTCATGAACGAGAAAGAAACATCCTCCTTGGACAAGCAGTCCTCTGAGAAATCCTATCTAAGAAGCGCCAACTCTATAGGGTCCAGCGACATTGGCGAATCCATCGATAATACCATCAGCTTCAGCGACGGAAGTCGTGCAGACTCCACCGGGAGATTGTGCAGCAGCATGATGTCGCTGCTGTCGAACACCAACGAGTATCCTAAGTCGTACGCTGAGAAACGAAGGCTCCAATTGCAAAGGAGATCCGCCTCGGAGGAGACGCCACCGAGGTATCCAGACAATAGCAAACGCAGCACCGATTGTCTGGTAACCACGACAGGTAGCAACGACTCCCTGACTGGATCATCGTCCCAAGAATCTCTGCCGTCCGATCGCGGGGGCGGTGCCATCACTTATCATCAGTACTATCACGTGTTCAGGGAGGGCGAGCTGGACCAACTGATCAACAAATACGTGGAGAACTTGCACATTATCTCGTCTTACTACGATCACGCGAGCTGGTGCATCGTCGCGGAGAAGGTGCAGGTCTGGACTATATGACTCGAGGCGGACGCCCCTGTCCCGTTCGCGCGCGGAGCGTCGCGCCTCGTGCGTCGCCACGCCGCCGGTTAGATCGCTTATCGGGCAAGGATAATCAGTTCGTGAAGCTCGCTAAACCTCGTGAAACGCTTCTCGATTCTCAATTCGGTTTATGTTGGGCACACACGACGTTACGACAAAGAGTAGGCTAATTGCTTTGTTATTAAAACCAAGCGCAGGTACGGTTGGTAGCTAATGAAAACACTGTACTTATAGGAATTTATTATCGCTTTTCTTATTTATTTGTTCAGGTCGAAAGTGAGTAGCCGAGTACTATGAGTCGAGTCCAAACAAGTGGATGTAAAAATTTTTAAACTATGAGAAGAACTATGAGACGTTAGAAGTATGAAGAAGTTAGAACTATGAGGAGATTGGATTTTGACTGAGAGAAACAGAGAAATCACTTCTGGTATTACGTTTAGATCAAGCACAGTGTTTAGTTTCCTATCGATTTAAATTGAAGGGAACGATATCATTAGCTATCTGCCAGAAACATAAGAGGTTGGCACGGGATAAGAGATGAAACCGAAAGAAGAGGAACCAGATGTAAATATGTAAAATAAAAAAAGAAAAAAAAAAGAAGATACGTTTCCGACGTAAGCGCACAGATCGGTAAACAAGAAATAATTCATCAGATAAGCAACACTAGTAGCATAGTAATTTGTATCATTCGTCTAAGTGCTTGACCAAACGTTTCTTCTTTACTTGATCACTTTGTTAGGTCGTTGTTTCATCAGTGGAAGAAAAGATTTCCATTTTGGTCTCGGATCGATTACGCGATAATGCGTAGCTTTAGTTTAACCGTTAGATCTGTGGTTCCTAAATCTTTTCATCGTTCAATTCGTCGCCCACCCGTGATCATTCTCCCGTGAAAAAAAAAAAACGGGCACAATGTTTTCCATTGCATTATATCTGTTCTGTACAGTACGATTATAATTACAGGCGTTTCTGGTATGTTCACTCTTCTGCCTATTGTTCAGCATTCTTTGCTCCTAAAATTAATTTTTATTTATTATTATTTCAATGTATATACTGTGTATTTCTAATTGAGAAAGGTGAAGCAAGTACTGCAGTAGGGAGAACAGTCTGACCTTGGACATACCAAGAACTGTTCCTTAGTGTAGTCATTCAGTTCACCTCACTCTTTCAAACGTTTAACATTACCAAGGAGTCTTTCAGTTGAATTTCATCCCTTTACATCATAGTTCGGCTGTTCTTTTTTCCTCGAGGAACGACATAAAAAAAAAAAAATACCTTCGTAACGGAACATTTAATAATAGAATATAATGAATGAATAATCGCGTTCTAGTAAGATTACGACAAACGAAATGCCATTGCTCTATCACGATAGTAATTCTCACACGTCGTTTCTAATTTGAGAATAAACGAGAAAAGAAAGAAAAAAAAGATATATATATATGACATTTGCAACAATCACGAGAGACTTTCTTTTTACGATAAATAATATGACCATTCTTGTTCGACAAGCGTAGATCACTTCCAGGCATAAAAAAAGAAAAAAATGATGCTTCAATGACGTTCATTTGCCACGCGTGTCTCGTAGATAGCGACAAGCCTGTATTGTGAGAACCGAGCGTTTAGGATAATAAATTGTATAGGAACTGCTATTCCAAAGTAACGGATGTTATTGCGCTATTACCAACGAGGAAGTTCAGCTGACGAAACAGGAAGATACGCTGCTTAAAGTTATTGGAGAGTCATCCACTTTGATGCTTAGAAAGCTATTGGACCTTTAGTGAAAATCTTCGATTATTGTTGTAAATTATATTATAATTTCATTGTCGGCGTTTATCTTACTTTTTAACGCGTTGTAAGAATCTGATTACGCTTGAAAGACTGTTCTCGTGGATTCTTTGAAATTCCTCTGTCGTAAGTGTAACTTCAGGTTAGGTTAGGTAGTTAATATTTCTAATATTTGAGATATTTGAAAACTGTAAAACTGTACATATTTTAAATATTTCGAGATGTAGATATTCAGAACGCATTCATAGTAAAAGTGGAACATCCTATATGTAGAAGCCTGACTCGAGATCCTCTTATGGATAGGGTTGCTCCAATTACTTCAAACAGAATATCTACTTAAACGATTAACAGAACATACAGAAGAGATGCGGTTTGTAAGTGTACAAAAGAGAGCAAATTGGACGAACACACTGGAAAGTGAAATTAAAGGAGAAACACATTCTCCGCGAAACAGTTCCGGTTGACTACAGTTCGATATCAAGAAAGTTTCTGAATTTTCGATAAGGTTAAGAGAATCCACCGCGAACGAGATGCTAATTAGAAAGTTTCACAATGTAAATGCTCATTGAGATAGAATCTCAGTGAAAGAAGATCTACCTTACCGACAAAGGACGCAAAAAAAAAAAAAAGTTAATACAAAAAAAAGGACCAAAAATATAGAATACGTTTGTTATCGGAATCGCAAACCGAAGTGTAATCGCGCGTGTTCAACGAACAGACGACTTCATGATGATTTCGAGTTTCTCGGATTTCAAAAAATAAAAAAAAAATAAAAACAAGATATAGCTCGAAATTCTGAGGAAGCATTTGTAATACCGCAATAACTATCGGACCATTCGATAAGAATATATCACGAGACAGCAGAATAACCGTTAATTCTTTATTTAGGAAACTTAGTAAAATTCCAATTCTCTTAAATTCCTTGCTTTTTCAAGGATACTCAAGGCGAGACACGGTTTTTAAAAGCTAAAAGATCGTGATTTTTAGGGAAAATGTCGCGGAGGTTCATCCATAGGCACGGAATAATTAATGTACAAAGGAAGAAACAATGGGATTAAAACATCTCGGCCCAAACACTATGATACAACCGGACTGTATATTTCACATATACGTATATTTAAAAAAGAAAAAAGAAAAAAAGACAGTGCTGACTACAAAGATCATACAAGTTAAAACGAACAGCAAAAGAAAAATACAGCAAAAAAAGAAATATAAATATACACGTAGTTCGTGAAATTGTTGACTTAATGTCAAACCAATTTACAAAAACGTTTAAAATACCGTAGATATCATAGTAGTAACGTACGATCGCGCATATACAAAGAATTAAACAATTCTCTGATAAAAGAAAAAGTAAAGTTTAACGAATCCAGTGATATTATACTTCATATGTTATGACGAGCATACTTTGCTACACTTTTTTTGTAAATATCTAATACAAAAATCAATACATACATACTTACATAAATACATGTATACATACATACGTATATATATATATATCGGCAATCTTATTACAATTTAATGAATCTCGAAACGGGCTGTTTTTAAATGTTAAACAATGACTTTTAGGAAGCCATCTCATAGATTTACTTTGATTGTTTCCTGTACAAAAGTTCATATAATTGCCTTTCATTAGCTATACTATAACTGAAATTTATTCTCAGAGTCTCACGCGATATTTAAACGAGAAAAAGCGTACAAAAAAGAAGGTTATTCCAGGGGGTGCATCATTTGGCGACACTAGTGCCATTGTGGAACACAACCAATGAGTGCACAATCGATAAGGTGGGAATCCTACGTGATCAGCGTATTTTAATCGAAAGCCTAATCGTTGCTCATCTACGTTGTCACGAACGTCCACGATCAATTTTTGTTCTCGTCCATAAAGTAGATATATACACAATACTTTACTCGTGAGTTTCTTAATTAATATTACGTATAACGCATGTTAAAAAAGGTGATGTACAAAAAAAAAAAAAAAATGGATCTTGAAGAGATGAAGCACGCGGGAGTAAGATTGTCAAAATGAATATCAATAGCTGGACTACGGATGCTTATGCAAATTCATATTTTGTTCCATCCATTAATTTTTGCACCTTCAAACTTCCTACAAGCGCATAAACATCCGCAGTTCTATAATAGTTATTATAGATCAAGCATGTGCGAATTATTGTTTCTCACTCGTCGGAGAAGAATAGAAATTAACATCTTCATTAACTACGATCTTTAAGTTTAATATTTTTATATATATATAGTCTTCCTCCAATATCATTACCGTGCTGGAATTATATCGAACACAATGGGAATTAATTCGACTCAATTGAACCAAGAGTATCGATATATTCGCACGTGGTTACTACTATGTACATATAATAAATAAAAGATGACTTCAGTTTTTCCGATTCATAATTTTAATACAGATTTAAGGAACAAACGAAAAAAAGAATACGAAAACAAAAAAAACTGTCAGATCTTATTGCCGTATCTAGAGAAGGCTGTGTTCGACATAGCTTATAAATGTGTATATATGTTATGTGCATGTATATCGTAACATACATGCGTACAAGTACGTACACGTAAAAGACATTGCGTACAAAGAAAGAGAAACGTACATAATGCACAGATTACACACCGTATATAAGGTCTAATAATCCCATACCTATATAGTGAATATTTAAAAGGAAAAAAAAGTGAATTGTTCTTCGCGCATATTTATTCCCCTTCCATCCAACGAGAAGTGTATAATTATTACGATAATAACATGAGGTTCAGTGTTGCATACGACTTTCTATTGCATATCGTAGCATCTGGCGCGTTATTCCGTAGTAAATAAATACTACGGATCAGTCTGAAAATTTGTCTTTGCTACGTTGGGAACAAATTTTTTTTTCCTTTTTTTTTTTATTTGTGTATAATTTTCTTTCCGACTTTAATTTTTTCTTTTTAAATTTTCGATTATCAGACGAACGTAGAACAAATCTGTTATATTAAGTTATAAGACAAGAAGTTCGTTTCTTGCATCTCTTTGTTCTGTTTAAAATTTTTCAGATTGATCCTGATTAACACGCATATAAAAAAAAATCGTATTCGATGAAAACGATTACGATATAGAAATGGTGCTTACGACGAACCCGTGATTGCGTACCATCAAAGAATCACAGTTAGTAAACGTACTCGAAGCAGACTAAAATTCGTCTGCCCCCCTGACCATTTCCGTTTATCTGCACGAATATCAGGGTAATATCCTCGTTACATGAATTTTTCAACGAACGTTAACGAATATAATCACAGTGAACTTGAAATGATTTTTCGATTACATCCTCCCGCATGATTCAATGTAATGTTGCTTGAGGAAATTTCCCGCCAAAAGTTACTGATGTTTAACCAACAAGCATTTTAAGCTCATATGACATTCAACTACTATATATATATAAGCGAAACAGATCCATCTCCGATATTACGAACTTGCATATGTTTTATTTTCTTTTAGTATACTTACTATCATCTACTATTAAACACCTATTATCTAATATATTACAATACTTCATATGACTATCGAAGTATTAATGATGGGCGCGAATTTTTGAAAGCGTTTAATTCTAAGTGAACATAACGGGGGCGCTACAAAACATTTCTTCGGTAATTACAATTTTAGCTTGAGGTACGTTATGTTTGGGCGGTACCCCAAGAGATGTTTAAAAAGATATTGACAATATATATACATGTGATTGACAGAAGGTTCCATCACAGTTTTGTAAACTACATCATAAACTACATATTTCTATAGGGTTTACCATTCGGAGAATGAAGGAATTATAAAAGAACACGCGAATTCTATTTTTTCAATTACAACCAATTTAATCATTGGATAATAAGAAGGAAAAAAAGATAAATCAATGGTTTTTAGTGATTCGTAATTGAAAATTAGTAATGATAAAAAAAAAAAATTATTAGTTTATTATAACTATTTTATCTTCCAAAATGATCAACTGTCTTTAACAATTAAGAAAGCTGCATGTAATTTAAAAAGTTCGCGTATTCTTGGATGTCCTTGTTCTTCCACTTTAATAATATCGTAAACAATTTTTTCTTTCTTTTCCTGTTCTTTTTTTTTTTGGTCTCTCAATAATATCGTAATATGCGGTTCAGTACATAAATACATTTATTTGAACTCTCCATAACGATACCGAATTATTGATTCAGTGCACTTAATCGATTAATTAAACGTTCATATTCATTTTGAGCGTAATTAGGCCATGCTCGAAACCAGACCAGACTTCTATTTTATATCTGTATTTCACAATCATTAAAATGAGTATCTAATGCGCATTATTATGTACATTTTGTTTAATAGAGATAATATTTCATATTTCTCATAGAATTATTGACTATGACGATACCCTTTGGAAATAAATATTATTCCAAATGATTTTGAAAAAAATTAATACGTTTTTGTGATTTTTTAATTATTTATAATTCTAGAATGTCAGTTTGAATGTCAAATTGTTTGGAATTATTTAAGATTGGTTGTTTTCTTATTTAAAATCGATTTAACGATAATTTTTAGAGGTAAGTTATAATATGTATAATTATTCATATCAAGGTATTAAAAAATGCATTTCAATTACCTTTTTCTTTTACTTATAGTTCATTATTCTTAATGACATTTTTATTATTAAGCGATTTATATGTATATATACATATATAGTATATATATATATATATACACACACTATATGCGTGTATATGTGCGTGTTATCCGCATATTAATATCTAATATCATTGCACAATCTTGTTTCACTGCATTTCTATCAACCAATTTGTTAATATATAACACAGATTCCGTTGTTGTAGTTAATACAATTTATAAATAAATTTTATTAATATGGTTATTATGTTTGTGAGTAATGCATACTTTTTACTATTACATAATATCAAGTAAATACATTATGAGGCACTGAATAATCAAGTCTTGATAAAAGCAGTGAACGAATTTATTCATTGTGCTTATTTTGAATATTAATGCACAGCTTGATTTAGTTCTCACCTTTTCTTCTTTATATAAAATCTGCTAACATGTTTTGCTTATTTATCCTTCTAAGTGTACAATATTTTCTAAAAAAATAAAAGCGTATATATACATATACGTAAACTATAAATTTCTGAAGAAAATCTATGTACATATAATTATTAAAATATAATAAGTAAGTATTTTGTTATAATAGATCAGCACTTTGAATATAAGTTGTCCATTTTACAAAATTATGCGAAACAAGTATGCACAGGAACTTTAAGATACCTAAATTTCTTAGATTATCTTAAAGTTATATCATTTTTCTACCCTTTTTTTTCATAAAAAAGTAACAATATAGATTAATACATAATCTAGCATATACACCTCTGTTTCTTTATCATTCCTGTATCACAAATTTATAATTGTTTTAAGCGATAGAAATAACAATCAATTATCTGAGTGAACGCATTCAATAATAAGTGCTAGAATAAAGTATTCACATTTCCAACTAGATTGGTAAAGCAATCATAATTAATTATGCTTACAAAACCAATTCTTTTTTTACATTTTTTATACATTTTTCGCTTATGTAATTTTATGTTTTTATTCACGCCGTAAATTCTCAAGCCTAGCTTGCAGATCTGCGTCCGCGTCTGCCAAATTTCCACCTTCATCATTCCCTGTTGCAGTTGCAACTGGTTGCTTGGAACTTGCTACATTTAATGAACCAGATGCTTGTGGTAAACCTGACAACTGATCTGTCAATTGGAGACCCAGTTCATCCAAAACTTGCGACACAATGGCATCGCTGTATAGATAGAATAAGTATTCGAAGTATTCAATAAACAAGTTTCCACTTTTTTTTCAAGAAAAACATAAATAATTTTATCATATACCTTTCCTCTTCATCACCCTCATCTTCCATTGCATCATCAATGGCATCATTCATAATTTCTTCTTTCATATCCATTATTTCTGACTGTTTTTCGAATTCTTGTAATATTTTCTGTATTTGAGGAAGATTTAATTGCCTGTGAAATCATATAATTTTCATAAATAGTAAATAATAAATATTTTACAATCTTAATTTTAAATGAACAAGACAAATTCTCACTTGTTCATGTTTTGCATTGCTCTTGTGACTCCCTTCATTGCTTGTGCCATGGTATTTTGCGAACGTAATGTTTGAATCTTTAAAGAAACTGCTTGTATATTTGCTTTCATCAACATGAACTTTTTCACATAGCGTCTAGTTCTCACAAGATCTTTAGCCATAATTTTCACAGCATCCTAGCGAATGAAATGAAATGAAAATTCCTAAATGATATAAAAGATAAATATTATAGGACTAAACCAGATTACCATTTGTCCATCTTTAGCAAGTTTCTTTATATCTGCAATAATCTTTTTCTCTTGTTGCTCCATCCTCATTCTTTCTCTGTCAAGGTCTCGCATAGCTTTGTTTAAAGCTCTTTGATTTTTTCTGAGCATCTCCTCAGGAGTAATACGTTTTCCAAATAACCACTCCATGACTGATACACTATTATAACTTCACCTATGAAAATTGATATCAATTATGAAAGTTCAAAAGAGGTTATGATTGCCATTGCACGGAATTAAAAATAATTATTATTTAGAAGTTAAAACGCTTAATTATAAAAATAACTGATGAATGATTAACTTTGAAAAAGGCGATTGTATAGATCGGAACGAAATATATTGATATTTAATTAACACAATAGAACTTATAATGCAAAAATTACCTAATTATATCAAAGACTATACTAAAAGATAAGAACAAAGAATACTATAAAAGACTACTATCGTTCAAAATGGATTTTTTATAGGTTAAGACATCCGTCTCGACAATTCAATCTGACAGACTGAATGAGTCACACGTCTAAAATGATTACAAACGCTACTGCGAGTGTAATTGTGTATCGTAGATGATTTTGACATTTCAGGTTTCCTTAAAGTAAAAAAGATAACATAACGTTATCGTAATACATTGTGTAAACCATAATACACTACAAAATTTACACGTACACGTTTCCTTTCGTAATGATGAATATGAACAGCCTGCGTATTTACATTAAAATGTAACCTACGAGACCGATCTTAAAATGCCTATTTGATAATTATAATAAGGAAAGTTTTAATTTCTTCTCCTTGCGTTTTAACAATAACAATTTTAAATATTACCGACTAAACTTTTTTCAAATTAAGATACATCGTTCTTGGTCAAAAAGTTCAGAATTAAAGATTATGAAAAACCAATAAATATTTCTAGAGGTTTTATTGGTTTAGAAGGTAATTCGTAAAACATAACATATATAAAACTAATTGTTGTAATATAATATATATTAAAGTAAGTTAGAATTGAATTCCTTCATCAATTAATACCACAAACGCAATGAAACATATTTGAACTCGTTTAGATAAAATAGCAATCAAATGAATCATCATAAATGATTCTTTCTATAAAAAAAATTAGTTTCTCATCTTCTATAATTACAATCATTTCTCCCATAATCCTCAAAACAAAACAAATTAAAATTTGATACATTATTATTTTATATTTTGTATAAAATTAAATATATTTTTACCGAATTCAACTGTAACTCAATTTCAAGATTTGAAACGATAACTTATACTTCTCATCTTTGCATCAACACGTCGTGCAGAGATGAGAAGTTCCATGAAAAGAATGTGGGTCTGGTTGGTTATTTTCAATTCATTCGTAAATTTAAGAATACCTATTGGTTGAGAGTGTCACGCAGAACAAACAAAACCTAGTTGGTTACTGAGAGAAGGAACTGCTTCCTTTGCTCTTGCATGGGACTTTTCATTTTTGTACATAGATACAGATATATATAACTGAAAATATACAATTTGCAATTCGTGAGTAAATGGTACTAAGGGTGAACTTTCTGTACCGGGTGATTTTACGTAAAATATAAGGATATAAAGGATATAGAAGGTGGAGTGTATTTCGTTTCAGAGTCGGCGCCAGATTCATCAACGGGGCTGATGCCGGTGACGCCTAACCTTAGACGCTCGGTTTATTAGGAACTAGCTTGGGCCGAGAAACGACACCCATCCTAAAAAGTATCGTTGCCATCCGCACATTGCAACCTAAAGATTGCAGTTGATCCGTAGCTAAGTGGCATCCACTTATAATATTCGTGTCTTTAGAACTGGTACGCTAAGGAAAGACTAAATGTTCTAGCCGCTAGAGGCATTAAAATATTAGCGTCGTGTAGCGATGAAATGGTGGAACTAATTTATATTGTTGTTCTTGTCGCATACTATCACTCTCCTTGAATATGTCAGTCCTTGTTACACGCTATTAACCTCCTTGTCTACCTCGCAAATATGTCTGTCCTTGTCGCTCACTATTGCTTTCCTTGTCTAGCGTCATTAGACAAGGAGAGCGATAACGTGTGACAAGGACAGACATATCTATGCGGTAGACAAGGAGAGCAACAGCGTGCGACAAGGACAGACATACAGGCGCGGTAGACGAAGAGGGCAACAGCGAGTGATAAGGATAACAATATAAATTAGTTCCGGCACCTATGCTAGGGGTGATCCACATGCCTAATGAAGTCGATAAAAATTTAAACTTTTTATGTCGATAACTTCAGTTTACATCATATAGAAAAAGAGTACTATCATTGGTTAAAGATAGAATTGATACTGGACATGTAATAGGATTTCCTGTCTCAGCGTTTGAAATATTGACAAGAAAAACAAATTACTTTTTAGGCGTATTTTACGCATAAGCACAGACGAGGTATTTAAACATTGACATGAATATATCTCATATACCTCGTCTGCGATACGGGGATTAGATGCTCCTTAAACATGGGACACAAAAAAACATTGGATTTCCGGTCTATCTAGTTAGTCAATGGTACTATTACATGTTACATCTGCTTAGCTTGTCATCTTAATTGTTGTGTAAGAACCGGAATCTTTATTGTACTTTAAAAAAGAAAAAAGACATAAGGATATTCGTAAATAATTAACATAAAAAGTAATTTAATAAATTTGTTAATATTTCGAAATGAGTGACATGTCATGCGTACAGTATCTTACAGTAAGCATCTTCGAATGTATGATGTCGGAGTTTCTTAGCCGAAGTTAACGATATTTGCTTGTAAAACTAAATATACAGATAAAATATCGTGTAAAAATGAAGACGGCTTTAATGGTGGCTGAAAAACCATCATTGGCTGCTTCGTTAGCCAATATTTTAAGTAATGGTCGGTGTACGTCGCGAAAAGGTAGGTTATATTTTTGTAAAATTTAATGCATATACGTAATTTTATGATATTTTAAGTTAAAAAATCATCAAATTTATGATGTAATGATTTATAGATACTTATGTTTCATAGTACACTTCTATCTAATTAAAAAAAAATTATAGGTTTAAATGGATCTTGTTCGGTACATGAATGGGTAGGTCAGTTCAGATATGAAACTGTAAATTTTAAAATGACCTCTGTCTTTGGTCATGTCATGACATTAGATTTCATTGGAAAGTATAATAACTGGGACAAAGTTGATCCTGTAAGTTAAAAATTAAGAATTCTATGAAGTTTATCATTTTGTTTTATCATATTTTATTATATGAATAACATCATTTTTATTATGTTCAAGGCAGAGTTATTTTCGTGCCCAACTGAGAAGAAGGAAGCAGTTCCTAGATTGAAAATCCCCTATTTTTTGGCTAAGGAAGGTGCTCATTGTGATTATTTAGTATTGTGGTTGGACTGTGATAAAGAGGGTGAAAACATTTGTTTTGAAGTTATATATGCTGTTCAACAAGGAATGAATAGGAGATTAAATCCAAATGTAGATTTTCTATGGATTGTTTCACCAACCAATAATTTGGTTGTTTATATCGTGTTAATGGAGTTTGATGAATTTTATATTTATGTAGGATATTTGGAGGGCAAGATTTTCTGCTATTACAGAGAAAGACATAAAATCCGCATTATTAAACCTAGTAAAGCCAAATGAAAATGAAGCAAAGAGTGTTGATGCTAGACAAGAGTTAGATTTGCGAATTGGTTGTGCTTTCACAAGATTTCAGACAAAATTTTTTCAGGTAGGATCATTATGAAAGAGAAAGATTTTTTTTATATCAGATATTCAATTCTTTTTTTTTTTGCCTTTCCTAGGGTAAATATGGAGATCTAGATGTGTCTCTTATTTCCTACGGCCCTTGCCAAACACCAACATTAGGATTTTGTGTGCAAAGGCACGATGAAATTCAAACGTTTAAGCCAGATCCTTATTGGGTTCTACAGGTATAATTTATTCAAAAAGTTATGTCTCATCTTGACATATAAATACTTCTTATATGTCAGAATATAATCCCTCTATGATTTAGTAAGAGGAAGAAGATAAACTCGAATGCATTGAAGGTTACAGTTAAATCTTCCGATGGGCAAGACATTATTTTGAGTTGGAGCCGCGTCCGATGTTTTGACAAGGAAATAGCGAATATGTTTCTGAGTCATGTGAAAGAATATGATCAAACAACGTAAGTTCTCGGATTTTTGTATTTATTTATTTATGACGAATATTTTAGATTAATATTGAAATAATATAATAATTTTTGTCCTATTAAATGTTGTAGAATTATAGGCGTAGAAACGACCGAAAAAACAAAATCGCGACCTATAGCCTTAAATACAGTAGAATTGATGAGAGTAGCAAGTTCAGGTTTAGGAATGGGTCCCCATCAAGCTATGCAGATTGCAGAACATCTCTACACTCAAGGATACATAAGTTATCCTCGAACTGAAACAACATTATATCCAGAAAATTTCGATCTACTGTAAGCCAAAAGTAACTTCAAAATTTTTTTATATCTTTCTTGTGTATGTATCAATTCATGTTTAGTGCAGTGTTGAAGCAACAGCAAAACAATCCCGATTGGGGTGATCAAGTTCGTAAGATATTAGCGACTGGAATTAATAGACCAAAAAAAGGATTGAATGTTGGAGATCATCCTCCTATTACTCCAATGAAACATGCTACTCGAAACGAACTTGGTGGAGACACATGGAGATTGTATGACTATATAACTCGACACTTTATTGCCACTGTAAATATATGTTACTAATTGCACATTTTAAACGAATTTTTATTGCCTTCAAGGAGTTTAGATATTTTTATATTTTATAGCTGGCTCACGATTGTAAATATTTGAGCACCACGGTTAGATTTGAAATAGGAATGGAAGTATTTACGGCGAACGGTCACAGTTTATTAGATCCTGGATATACTAGTATACTTACATGGCAAGCACTTGGAAGTAATGATACGTTACCCAGATTTGTACCGGGTGAAAAATACAATATACAAGAGGTAATGCATGTATAAAATAAAGAGTGAAAGTATTTTAGTCGATTTAAAATTATCTTTTATAATTTTTGTAGATAAAGTTAGTCGAATGTTATACACAACCTCCAGATTATTTGACAGAATCTGAATTAATATCTCTTATGGAAAAACATGGTATCGGGACTGATGCTTCTATTCCAGTACATATAAACAACATATGCATGCGAAATTATGTTAACGTAGCAACTGGCAGGAAATTAGTTCCTACTTCTCTGGGAATTGTGTTAGTTCATGGATATCAAAAGGTATATATTTTTTGACATGTATAACAATTAATGAATTACTCGCAGTAAAATATTTGTATTTATATTAGATAGATCCTGAGCTAGTTTCACCTACAATGAGGTCTGCAGTAGAGGAACAATTAAATCTAATAGCTTTGGGTCGAGCAGACTTCCATGCAGTGTTACAGCATACAGTAGAAATTTTCAAACAAAAGTTCCATTATTTTGTAAAAAGTATAGAAGCTATGGATCAGTTGTTTGAAGTTTCTTTTTCTCCCCTTTCTGCGTCAGGGAAAGCACATTCGAGGTAAATAAATAAATATACGCGATTATTTAATATTTATTTTTTTCTTTTACTAAATAATATCTTTTTTGTATTCAGATGTGGAAAATGTCGACGTTACATGAAATATATACAAACAAAACCATCAAGGATGCACTGCGCACATTGCAACGAAACATACAATCTTCCACAAAACGGGAACATTCGTATTTATAAAGAATTGAAGTGTCCATTGGATGACTTTGAATTACTCTCGTGGTCTACCGGAGCACGGGGAAAAAGTTACACATTTTGTCCATATTGTTACAATAATCCTCCGTTTAGGTAATTAATATACATTGAAATATTCAACTTTATATTGGTTGAATATTAACTGTTGTATAAATCGTAAATTTCAGAGATATGAAAAAGGGAATGAGTGGTTGTAATTCCTGCACACACCCGACTTGTCCACATGGCATGAACTCTAATGGTTTATCGAGCTGTTTAGAGTGCAATGCTGGTATACTTATTCTCGATCCTTCGTCTGCGCCGAAATGGAAACTTGGATGTAATCGTTGCGACGTCATTATTCATTTGTTCGAAAATGCCCACAAAGTGACAGTCGACACGGAGGTGTGCGAGTGTGGAGCTCAATTAGTTACCGTAGAATATAAACAGGTAAAGTGATCAATCTAAAACGTCATGTTATAATTGGAAAAACCATTTATATTCAAGGCATATTAAGGTCAATTTTTTAATCGTAGGAAAAAAGCAAGCTCCCCAATGAAGCTACAGAGATGACTGGTTGCGTTTTTTGCACACCAGCTTTCATGGCTCTTGTAGAAAAGCATCGTGCAGTTGCTTCGAAACCGGTTACAACTCGTGGCCGTGGCCATGCTAAAGGTCGTAGTCGGGGCAAACCACGTCCACCAAAAGATAAGATGGCACAATTGGCCGCATATTTTGTATAATTGATTCCGTTTGTAAATGAAGTACATAGATGTTACTATTCACACTTTAACACTTTCGCTATTACGAAAATAAATCGAAATGTACTCACTACCTCAATGACTCATACATACATCAACTTATTTTTTTTGTAATTGTTTTTAGGTACGATATAATTTCTATTATCACTCGACAGTATTATGTTTTGGATAACAGAGAAAGTTAAAGTCTAGAAGTTAAAGTCTGTGATTTTGTGAAAAGATATGTATACATATATAATGTGTATTATTTGAAAATTATTTAGAGATTTTAGTTATTCATGAAAAGAAACTAACCAAAATTATCGATTATTATCGGTGTACATGTCTTGATATGTAGCACAGAGAAGGCGTATCAAACATTTTTTATGAACCTTTGATAAATAATCAAGGAAGAAAATAAATCGTTACGCAGAAAATGGAAAAGTAATGTATAAAAAGTACATGAAGATTATTAAAAAATATTCCAAAAGAATTATGATCCTGTTTATAATCAAAACTTATGACACTTTTATTTGTTCATATTCGTACATTAAAATATCTCATCTTTCCTATTTTATTTAAATGTACAATTTAAATTTCATTTGTTGAATATTTTATCATAAAAACAAAAAATACGTGCAACGTATACAACCGATGGTACACACTTTGAAAACGTCAATTTAAATAGAAAGTTATCGCATGGATCATTGAGACTATATTAATCCTTAAAACTTAATTACTTTTCATAAAAGATAGATCGCGCAACATAGAATCTTTCTTTTTCCTTTCAATCATCACGACGTTAATCATGGAGTCATTTCTAATTAGCCTGTTACTCAATTACCCTAAAATTAAAAGAGGCGAAATAAAAATCGATCGAATTTCTATATACGAGGTGGATCGTAATATGCCGATTGTCGCGATTCTATTACAACAAAAAAGTACATATCGGTAGTGGCGTGTTATGGAGAAAGTTGATTGGCTCGAGGCGGCGAACTACGATGGCGGGAGGGATGTGTTGCAAACAGGAGAGCGCACGTACAGTCAGTCGCGTTGTCAGTCGGTAAACGTACGCCGTGTCGTATGGTTTGGTCGTTCGAATATCAGTTGGGGGGGGCAAGTGTACGCGTGTGTTGCCCATTTACCGAACTTGAGCACAAGTTCTTCAACGCGTCGCGCGTATTCGTTTTCTCTGTATGTCGTGTTGTTGTGCTCGTCCTTCGTGCGCCAACGGGACCCTGGTCTCGATATGATGAATATAATAATGCAGTGAAGTGAAACGTGTCCTGGGCGCGGCGGCGATTCCGGCAGAAGGAAGGAAGGAAAGTCTGGTAGAAGCTGGCCGGCATGTGCACGCAGTTCTGCCGCGGCACCACCACTGCTGCTGTCATACTGGCGATGTTCCTCTGCCGGATTTGCTCCGCCGAGGAGCAGCCAGGTTCTTCCGGTGGATCCGGTCTCCTGGAACCTTGCAATGTCACCGCCGACGGACGGGAGTTCTCCTGCCGCGGGGCTGGATTCTTGTCCATCCTGGAGCCTCTCGATGTCACTGTACTTCCATCCACAGTCAATCTTACCAAACTGTAAGTATACACAACCTATAAATTGAAGAAAATATGACATGTCACGTTTTACCGCCTTTGTTAAAAGGCAATTTTAAAATTCAATATCTTATCTTTTTTTTTTTTACATAGACGATGTAAAATAAATTTTGTTATAAAAAATATATATATCTTTTATATTTGTTTTTAAATGCAGCTCTTCTATGCGAATACACTATTGCGAAACGATTTATAGCCTGTCGTTATTTTGAAGCGTATCGAACGTTAACGATACATCCGAGATCATGTTTCTTTCGCCTCGTTTCCTTTCTCGTTGCGTCTTGCGCGGCATTTCGAACACTACGGTCGCACGGAGGTCCTTCGAATTCTTGCCTTGAGAGTTTGAAAGGTTTGACACGCCGGAACCTTGACGCGTTAACGTTTCGAATAATTCCCGACGGTGAATTTTAAAATCTTTAATTGAAAATTCATATCCAGGAACTCTGGTATTAAATATCTTCTGTACAAAATATTCGTTTGAAGTGGAGTATGAAACGTTGTCTGCGAATGTAGTTTAAAACAATTGTCACGTGACTGGTCGAGAAGCGCGCAATTATTCAAACGTTCAAACTATCTGTCAAAGCTAAATCGTTCCAATTCCACTCGGTTCTTGAAATCTTTCTCTTTACTCACGTGTTCCGAAATAACAATTTGCCAACCGTCACGTGTAATTATTAATTTTCCTTTCTCTCCTTTATATTTGGTGCTTGAAATAGAGATGCCGCCATTATTATCACGATTGGTATTTACATATATGTTATTTATTTGTGTGTATTTATATATATATATATATATATATATATAAACACACAATTATTTTTATATTAATTTGTTTTTTTATTAATTGTTTTATATTATTTATTTTTTTATTAATTTGTTTTATATTATCTTTTTAACAAATATGTAATGAAATGATGCATAAGAATTGTATCATGCGAAGTATTATAATGGAAAAGGAGAATTATTTTAACGTTTAACGCTGTTATTTATTAACTTATGGAGTTTGTTACAAGGCAGTCAGAAACGAAAGAACGAAAAGAGGTGGCATTCGCAGTTCGGTCGCGTGCAAAAAGCGAGAGAAAAACGAACAACGAGTAATTGGAACTTTTTTTCTGGCCTGGATTCCATCCGAAAGTATTCTTTCGGGACAAGTTGGCCGTAGTTTCCGTGTGTACACTCGGAAACCGTCTGTTTGTCTGACTTGCTACATTGCATACTACTACGCGAGTCTATTTCCGTTTCGTGTTTTCAATCGTTATTGCTTTCATGTTACAATTATTACCTCCATTATTAAAACTGTTTATTTGATTTTTCTTTTTTTTTTGTGGATGTTTGCCGAAATAATACTTTTTTTTTCAGACTAATAAATTTAGTCGTAACAATTGAGTATCATGAGGATTTGAGGAAGATATTTTTGGGAGAGAAAAGTAAATTAAAATGCCGATAAAATTGTTCTAGAACGTTGCCGAAAGTTACAATATACAATAAAATATTGATTTTATAAAGAATGTCTTAAATTAATCCAACGCGCTATGATCAATCTGAAAATTAATTGTTATCGATCGAGATAAATTAACATTCGGTTTTCGTATAATTTTTCGTCACATGATCTCCTTTATCCTTTTCCTTTTAACTATTAACGATCTTTTGACACTTGACTTCTGATATCTTCGATAGCAATAGCAATCCAACAAACGTTGCACAATTAAACGCATTTAGCATAGAATGAAAAGTTTAATTTCACTTGATGAAACTTCTGCCTCGCAATTGGAAGCAAAGTGATAAAAATGGAATTCACGAAGTAGGGGAATAAGAAAAATTAGAGCGAGGTGAATGCTTTTCATTAGGAATCTAATATAAAACTCCCGGCGCGGTGAACTACTTTGCAGAATATCACTGTCACGGTGAAAACTTGCGGGAAATAAGAATTTCCGGCGAACGAATCGTGCAAGTTTAACCGAATGTTAGGCTCTGCAGTATGACAGAGGGAAATGACCTTTAACAGATTTTATATTGATGGATCGAGAAAGTGGAAAATTAGGCGTCTCTTCTTAGGAAAGTGGCTAACTTAACCCCTTGCGCTGGCAGCTGGTTCGCGGACCATAACGAGTGACCGAACCGTATACAATAATTTGTCGTTTTCTGTTTCTTTTGAACTCGTCGGTATAACATCACTGGATAGAAATTATTAAGAAGTAATAAACTTATCATTTGTTTTGCCTAGGTTGTATTTAAATATACATAAAACTGAGAAGAAAATGTTGTAATTTGGGACAAAGAAAGAGGTTAACCACTTGCGCTGATAACTGACTGCGGACCATAACGAGTGACCGGACCGTATACAATAATTTGTCGCTTTTTTGTTTGAACTCGTCGGTGTATCACTGGATAGAAATTATTAAGGAGTAATAAACTTATTATTTGCTTTGTCCTTGTACTTAAATATACTTAAAACTGAGAAAATATTGCAATTTTGGGACAAAAAAATCCTCGACGTGCGTGGCATGTCATTCCAGCGTAAGGGGTTAAAGCTTAATCTCGTGTGTGCTTTTCATCGGTCACGCGAGATTAAGTTCGCGTGTCTCGCATGATCGTGAAATGATCGAATATTAGATAAGTACACAGATAACCAAACAAGACTGCTATAGTGTCAGTCTATTACGAAATCTCCGATAGTATGAATTATAACGTCATTACGTAAGCGCTGTGATGCTTAATATTCTCAAATATCTTTTATATTATAGACATTATTTTGAAGCTGTAATGCTTTTTGTACTATAGAAGGATAATTCTTTAACAGTTTGAATAAACAGACAAACAATCAAACAATAAATAAATAATCTTGAAGTACTTTCTAACATTCTAATAATTTATAATATACATAGGCATAAAGATTAATTCAATTATAAAAGATAGAACGGAAAAGAAACTGTAGATAAAGAAATTTTAATGCTTCAATTGAAGATGAAAACCTGCTCGAACCTCGTACTAAATAAAAATACAACGTGAATTGAATGTGTAAAACTACTTCCTTCGTAAAAAGTAAGAAACACAACTAATTCTTTCTCTGCGAGAGTAATAACGCTCGATGCGCCCCCTTCAAGAAAGCGAAGAAGCGAACCCACCCTCGGCAAAAGTATAAATTCAACCAAATTACGCAGCTGAGAAACACCATGTATCGTATAGTTGTCGCCATAATGCAGCGCGGCAACGAGTGCTTTAACCGTAAAAGTCGCTCTATAAGAGGTGGCATAAAGTGGAGAGATAAAAATGGAAGGAGAAAGGAAGGAAAAGCTGCAGCGTGGAACATTAAAAACGTCGTCCCGGCGGAGCGCCATGAAAATGAAATCGCGCGGTACAATGACGAACGTTTTCCAAGAATACAGGAACGTGGTATGGTCGTGGTATGGTACAGGCCGCGGGGGTTAACATCTTCCAAAGGCGAGAGGTATGAAGTATAATCCGTACAAGTACGGTTGCCGACCTACATAGCTAGACGTTGATCCTTCTCGACTCGAAGACAGCCGATATTTTATAGAGAGCGATTTAGGATCAAGGAAACGAGCGAGGAATTCACACGTAGGCGTTCTCTTCTGCTGCTTTAAATTCGCGCGATCATCCTCGCCATTTGTACTTTGGAGTTTACTGCGCGGTATTTCTTCTTTTTTTTTTTTTCTTTCTTTTTCTTTTTGGAGACGGAGATCTTCGCTTTGAATTTTTCTATTAGAATTTTCCACGCGATTTGCAGTTGCGATTGCAGTCCCGAAGTATATTTCCCTGTTCCTCTTTCCCTCGGCGGGGTTTTTCTTATCGGAGATTCTTTCTACGAGAAGAAGGCGAGGTGGCAGAGGATCGTTCTTAATTTTCGTCTCGAATTCTTTTATTAAAATTCTCCACGTGATCTTCCTCGCGACCCGTGTTTCTATCCCCCGGTTCTTTTTCTTATTTCGTTTTCAAATCTTTCTCCGTCAAAGTGAAGATAAAAAGAAAAAGAGCAGGCGCGGTGTTTTCCAGAGAAACACGATCAGTTCATTAAGACTTTCCTCTCCTGAAGTGTCCGAAGAATTCTCGACGTCTTTTCCTTTTTCTTCGAGAATTTTCTCTCGGTTTTCTCTTTCTTCAAGGACAGGCGTGAGAATTTGTTTTTGTTCTTAAATAAAGTTTTTAAAGAACTTTTCTCCCCTCATCCTCCGGGGCTTCTTTTTCCCTTTCCGTTTAACTAAAAGCTCCCCATCTGCAAGAAGTTCTCAAAGATTTCTTTTCGTCGTGATCTCTTTCCATCGCAAGAACTTCCTCTCTCGTCGAGAGAATTTCCTTCTTTCTTTTTTCACGGTGGTTTCCTTCTTTCAATTTCGCGATATTCCTTTCTTTTTTTTTTTTTTTTTTTTTTTCGACCGCAGCAGAAAACGCAGAAAAATAGAAGGCGACGCGAGAGATAGTAGAAGGGAAGAGCGAGCACTTGAAAAGCGAAGCAATTTATCTTCCTTCGTCTGTGTGGAATCGGTTGATTAATCGACGGGGATCGTTGAGATTAATTCACGTTCTACCTAAGAGACCCGAACAAACCGCTGGAAATTATCTGGGATAATTGATTCTCAGCGGTCGGTTGAATCGACAGAGAAAACGGTTTACCTGTTTATTTGTACAGCTCTGACATACCTACTGTATCAATTTCTATCCTGGGGACTGTCGTTAAATGAAACAAATTTGATTTTAGGAGAATATCAATCGTAGATGTGTGAATGAATCAATTCGTGAAAGATTCTCTAACCTGTTAGAATCAAGTCGTTTTTAATATTATATATGTATATAATATTCTATTATATATATTCTCTTGTATAAAATTCTTATTTTTTGTTATATAAAAATTCATCAAAATCCCCGCATGTATAAGCAGCAACCAAACAAACGTGTCTTTCGAATCTCGAGACAATTGATTTCGCAATTTGTTACGAGAACAATCGTTTTGGTAACTATGAAAAATCAAAGACGAAAGAAACAGAAACAGAAAAGGAAATACCAAAAAGAGGTAGAAAGGGAAGCGTTACGTTAAATTTCCAACGGGGAGAAAAACCCTGGTTGGCAATCGTTCCGCGATCAACAGTTGCTCCATTTATTACGTAAAGACGGTTCTACGTCGGCCCTTTCAACGACCGATATCTCGCCGTGCAGTTAGGCACCGATTAATCTCCGTTCGCGCTCCTCGAAAAATAAATCAGCGGGTGGTTTAAACAAAAAAAAAAAAAAAAAAAGGGGGGGGTTAAAAAAAAAAAAAAAAAAAAAAAAAAGAAAAGAAGAAAAAAGAGCACTCGCTGCACGCCGCTACATCGATGAGAAATATTTATAGAAATGGAGAAGCAGCGGATGGTTCGTCGGAAATGCAACGCCGCCGTTTCCATTCATCCTTTCGTCGAACGGACGTGAATCTTTTGCTCTCCGTTAATTACTCCCATTCAGTAGGGCTGTTCATTCTAATTATACCGCGCTCCTCTCTCCCTTTCTCCTTTTTCTTTTTTCACTTTCGCTTTCCCTCTTTTTTTTTTTCTTCTTTTTTTTTTGGTCAAGAACTAAATAAGAAAATGTTTGGTAAAATACGAATATAGAGAAATCTCTCTAGTAATTTATTCACGAGTTTGCTAGAACAAGTTGCACGACGAATTCTCAAAATTCTCTCGATCTCCTCTAATATTTTTCGCTCCACTTTTCCCGCCGTTAATCCGTACTTTACTTCGTCGACGAGTAAGAGTGCATTTGTTTAATAAACAATTACACTGGATAAATATCTCGTAAGTAAATATCTCGCATTAAATGTCGCGTGTTCGTTCATCCGTATAATAAACGTGGTGAATAAATTAATTAAAAGAGAAGGAAGGAGAAGAGAAACGAGTAAAAAAATGGGGGAAATGCTACTCGTTAGTTGGTCGTTAACGTTCTCACGTTCGGCGCATGCATTTTCACGCGGGCAACAAAACTTTTTAATTGCAACCGACTCTTTCGCGGCGAAGTGGCTGCTCCAGGTCGAGGAGCCTGCGCCGATTCACCACACGGAAACGAATCTTGTGCAACATTTTGGGTCAACAGCTTGCTCGTCTAAAATTGAACCTGAAAGATGGAGGCTCGTTTTCTTAATAGGAGGACGCGACAGTTCGCTAATTGGTCAAACGTGTTCGTTTTCCAGTGGCGCGTGATCCAAGAAGTAATTGGGGGTAGTTTTCACTCTTCTCAGTTCGTCGAATGTGCATTCATTGCGTTTGTAGTTTTGCAATGTTTCACACACTGAAAATTCTTTTTTCTCCTTTTATTCTTTTTAACAATAAAAATACATTTTTTTTTTAAAGAGGAAGATATGATATTTATAAATCGTAAATCGGAAGAGGACAAGTCAGGATAATTTAAGTAAGGAAAATATGGGAATATGTAAATTGAGTAATTACACACATAGCTCGTATTAAATGGGAATTAGTTTGTTCTAAAGTCGCATTACTGTTAAGGGTACTGTGGTAATTGGATATATATGCAAAGAGGTCGCGGAAATGTTCGCAAAGAGGATTATGATACGTTGATATGGCGAGGCATCTATTTGAAGGAATTGGGGATTCGCACCGCTGTGTTGCACTTGCAATTTCGATTTAAATTTAAAAATCGAAACTCCAACTTCTCGATATCAGAAACACACTGAAAGCATCTTCTTCGCCAGAGAAGGAGAGACAAGAGAAAAAAAGGAAACTTGCCAATTTATGAATCAGGTCACAATTCGAATCAAATTTCCAAGTGCAACAGAAATTACCCAAATGAACAAAACACTCGAAGAAGGAAATTCTCCAATCTAAAATTACGATCTCGATTCGAATCTGCCAATTTCCTAATTTAACGATTAAAATCCTAATTAAGCGAAACGACCAAAAACCAGAAGCTAAATAGAGGAGCTCTCCAAGTTTTCGTTCTAAGAATATCCGCGAAGAAAATAATCTCCAGGAAACACGGTGGCAATCGAAACACAGCGCGAGCAATGGAGGAACTCGCGAGCGTCACCTAAGAAAAGTGATGTATCCGGTACAGATGTGACACGAATATTTCCGGATTACCGGTTCCTCGATCGTCCGAGAACCGGCGAGATTCTTTCTCGTGGATTGATCCCACTTGCCCGCGACCGTTTTATCGAGGTTGACAAGCTTCAAAGCGAAACGAAAATTTCGTTGGCAAACGTTCCCTACGGGAGGGGGCCAGTGTTCTTCCCCGTTGTTTTACAATTTTTCTAGCTCCTTCTCTCTTTTCCCATCTTTTCCTCCCTCTTTCTCTCTGGTTTTTTTTTTCGCGCTCGATGGAATCTCTCGATAACCGACGTTCGTTCTGACCTATATCGCGACTCATCGCCCCGATGGAATTTGGCGCTGAACGCTCCGTTTCACGAAATTCACTCCCGTGCAATTTCGTTCGTTCATTAATCGGCAGAACTGTCGATTAAGTCGAAAAGACTACTTTGGATGAAATTGACGAAAGGCAAGTCGAGGTGAAAACATGTGACACTGGGGAGAGAAGGAATCTTTGCTCGAAAAAGAAAAAAAAAAAATGGTATTTCTACTGGGAAGAAATTATTTCGCTACGTTCTTAAGTATTAATTAAGGAACTCTTCATCTAAATTTCTAAGGATGTTTAGACACATAGATCTTGGATAGTTACGTGACCGTAAAGTTTTACGTTTAACATCTTGCGCCGGCAACTAATTGCGGACCGTAACGAGTGACCAGATCGTGTACAATAATTCGTCGCTTTCTTTTCGAACTCGTCGGCACGATATCACTGGATAGAAATTATTAATTAGAGAAGTAACAAATTTATTATTTGTTTTGCCTATTTTGCTTTACTTAATTATTACTTAAAACTGAGAGAATATTGTAATTTTGGAACAAAAAATTCTCGACATACGTGGCACGTCATTCCAGCGCAAGAGGTTAAGAATAGAATCGATATGCAACGTCACAGAATCGATGATCAATGGCAGAATTTTTGAATTTGATCCTAAGATATATCGCGGACGCTCGCTGAATGGATATCGTTCGAAGTTTCGTGATTTAAAGGTCCATTGGTCGGATCGACGGTAGTTCGTGGCTTTGTAAATTTGTTACCGGGCTGTTACGAAAGGTTTCAGTTTTGAGACGAGCTAGAGTTTTCGGTCGACCGAAATTCTAGCTTTGCAATTTCAGAGGGTGATTTACGAGGATATTTCGTAACACAAATTTCTTATAAGTCCGAGTCTCGTGCTGTTTGACATTTGAATTTTGGAATTTATTACATAGGTCAATACTACAATGGGTCCACACGTATGTATACTGTAACGATATTTAACTTAGAGTTATGTGATTTCTCATTGACTGGTAAATCGAGTAACTTTCCGATTCATTTAGTTACCATCTGATCAATTTTAATACGACACGTGATTAAAAAAAAAATAATAACAATCAAAAGGAGAAATAAAGTAACAAAACAGAAGAATACAGCTTGACAGACTATAGAAACGTTATTCGTTTGACGAAGTGCTTCTTCAACGAAACAACGAAATAAAATGTCCATCCTACTAATTCATGAAAGTCTCAATCACGTAAGCTCTCGTTCCTCGCTTGCCCAATGAACCGCGAGTGACTGCAATGAAAGAAACAATGATCTCGAGACTCAGCTTTTACCTTTCCCTCTCGACATATTCGTTTTATAAGTAATAAGAAAATTACGATAAAGAGTCACGTCATACTGTACTCGAAAGGCGAAATTTACACACACACATACACACACACGCGGAATCGTAATAAAATTTCTTAAAAAAATATTCCTTTTCCATGGAGGTAAATGGGTCGAATTTGGCAACGGTTGCTGGAATTACTTTCACAATAGCGTCATGTACACACGCGATCCACGTCATGGACGTGACCGGCGTGATTAATAGTCCTTCACGTTCCTTTTAGATGTTTACGCTTGTCTATTTGAGCATCTGGCCATAATAATCATATCTGGATACTGTGGGAATTTTTTTCTTTTTTTTTTTTTTTTTTGTTTGTTGCCAGTAATTGACCACTCCATTCATGAGAGGTTAACTCTTCCTTTATAATGGTGTTAAGGACGTCGCTTTATATTAAACGATCATAGTTCATTTTTATTATTGTATTATTGTATTGTATGTTCATTTTTATTATTGTATTATAGTTCATTTCATTACATGAGGGATATCCATAAGTAATGTCATTTAATAAACATTGCCAGTGACAATGATTTAGAGAAAATAAAATTTTGTACAGTATCAAAAAACGAGCATTGTCGAGACATTGGATCTTTCTATTTTTGCGATTTTCAAATGTTGCGGTTCTCGTCTAGTAATCACGCATGCGCGTAACGCGCACGTATTTAAAGCGCATGCGCTTACGCTCGAAGGCAATCCCTTTATACTCCCGTAATGAACAGCAATGATTATTACAATTCTTTTTCCAAGATATTCAAATGTTTTAAGATGCATACGTCTGATTACTACTTTAGTAAAGCATCAGCGATTTCCTAAACGCGTCAGCGTGTTCTCTTGCGTCTGACACTTGTAGGAAATCTCATCTTAACAAGAGGGCGAAAAGGATACTCGATACATGCTGTGTGACGCGGCGTTCCACGCTTATTTAAAGTTCCCGGTTGAAACTTTCTCGGGCAGTAACAAAGTGGCTCGAATGCCAGTAGCGAGCGTGACTCGAATATCGAACAGTTTGATCCGCGTTTACGCGAACGAAGCTCGTTCCTCTTGACAATGGGTATCCGGGATGAAACGTGAGATTTTTGGTATAGGTTATGTTCGGGCTAGATTTGGATTAAATGATTCTCCTCTTCTTTTTCTTTTATATTCTTTCTTTTCATGAAATTTTTGTTTTGTTCTTGTTAAAGTAGATTAGAAGAAAGTGTTTTCTTCTTTTTAATCTACTTTAACATTGTTGTTAACTTCATTTATCGTAGTATAGTCTGATATAATCTGGAACTAGCGTGATAATCAGAAAGAAGAATTTTCAAGTTTCGTTTCCATAAGAGAAAAATGTCGTAACGTTGCGAAAGATACCTATCGCGTTTTCATTCACAAAAAAAAAAAAAAAGAAAAGAAATTGACGCAAGACAGTGTCAATGGATTTTGACTTTCGCTCGTGAAAACTTGCAACGCTACGTCACTGTTGCTACCGGGACACATGACTCATCCACACCGTGTGAATAATTTTACAAGGTTGAAACTGTAATCATTGTAATTTGTAAGATTTTCTTATATTTTCCATTTCTGGAAATAAATCTTCTTAGCCAATTGAAAAAAATTTCAATGTTTAAATTGAATTTAACCTAAAAATGTTTCGTTCACCGATTTAGATTTAAATTTAGTAGAATACAAATAACAAGTATTCGAAATATTCGTTGCAATACTTCATAGATGAAAGGATCTCCGTTTAAGCCCTATCACTTCGTAAAAGCATGAAATTTATAAATAAATCCGCGTCCCAATTTTCCTATCGGGAAGTAATACTCCCCTGAGAAACGTAGCTACGTAACAACGTATTACAATAAAATATAGCGACGGATGTTTGTTTCGTTGCGGAACTAATCTTAAGTAGATACAGAAATTCGTGGCCAGACCCAGCAGTTTGTCGTCATACGGAAGCTTTTATATTACCGCGAAAGTTTTCGAGTACGCTTGTGAGAAACGAGCGGTCATAAACAGGAGATGGATCACTCCTGGTCTCGTTGTCCCCGTGAATTCTACCATCCGTCGGAAACAAACTCGGAACTGTGGAAACGCGATTCTCTCCCCTCGAACATTTTCCGCTACAAAATGCTACGCATCTTTTTCCAATGCCTAATAAAACAGTAATAAAATAGTAATAAAATAATAATATTTTATATATACTTTTATAATTTTTATAATAATAATTATTTTTATAATTAATATATATATATTATTTTATAAATATAATTATATTTTTATGATTTTTGTAATAACAATTATTTTTATAATTAATATATACATTATTTCATAAATATAATTATATTTTTATGATTTTTGTAATAATAATAATATTTTTATAATTAATATATATTATTTTATAAATATATCCCAAATATATATATATATATATATATATATATATATATATATATCAGTTCATTCCCTGTAAATCCGTGTCATAAATCACGCGGTACTAAATTTATAAGCCGACTAACCTCGAATACGATAAATTCGCACAGTTAGATAAATCACAGACTTAAGATCTAATATTAAGTGTCAGACAGTAAATCAACGGTGTGATTTGAATTTTTCAGTCTAGTTATTATCACGGGGGGGATAATGTTTCAAAACGAACGAGAGAATTATTGTTAGAAGGATATTACGGTGTAAAGAATCTTCTAAAATAGTTCTTGAAGATCTGTACTTTCTCTTTCGTTCGTATAATACGTATATACGTGAGATTTTTTTTAAATAGAATGGTACGAATCTTCGTTCGCTTTGTACAAATCATTTCAGGAATAGAGTGGCATAGATTTTTATTAATTTTACGTGAGACTTTTTTTTTTAATGTACGAACGTAATAGATATCGTCTTAAATTAATGAGATAATCGTCGACGTATCGACGCGAAACTCGGATCATTGATTAACCGAATAATCCACATAATTATATTGTACAGTGCGATAAATGAAATGACTTGGATAGTTATATCCAATTATTGAAATAAAAATAAAATAAAATACTTTTCCGTGTTCTTTACGTTAATATTCTAATTATTCTAATGTTCTAATATAAATTATTATCATTAATAATATTAGCAATAATGATTAATTGTATTGTTATATTATTAATAATAAGATTATTACGTATATTATTAATAATATTATTATTATTAATAAAATCATTACGTATATTATTAATAATAAGATTATTAATATTCTGATCCTATTCCAATCAAAGTTTTTTTACTTATGAGAAAGAAAAAAAGATTGCAATACTATATACTCTAATTTAAAAAATTTAGAAACCAATTATTACAAACAAGTTTGATATTTTTCTAACAGAGTATCGAAATACAATAATGACGGCATACAATGTGTCAAATAAAATTTTCAGAATGTAGCCGTATGTACATGACGTTACGTAGAGGGTTAAACATTTTGCGAGAACGCTGACAAACTGAGTTTAGAATTCTCTTTCTCCCTTCGGGCGTAATCTCTTTTAACACGATCGAAAACGCACATCGATACAAGTCCTTAAACTCTGTTCTGGAATTTCTACTCTTCGGCAGAGGGAATCGTTTCGCTTTTACTGCAAAATCGTAAAAAAAAAAAAAAAAAAAAAACCGGGGGCTGCATTATTCGCGGAACGACGCGACGCAAGGGAAGAGCAGGCAGTAAAGAACGAGATAAACCTATGATGAGACATAGCGATACGACTTTACGATTGGAATAACGATGTCATCCATTCCCCATTTTGACTCCAAATGACCGATCCCTCGTCGTCGTTTCACTAGGTTCCCTTCGTTTCTTTCGTCCCCTCTCGACCTTTTCGTTCCCTTGTCCCTTTCTCAGACTCGTTTTTTCTCGGACTCGGAAGAAATTGCGATCGATGAAGGTCACTTTCGGGCGATATTGCATTTAACGTGGCGTCTTTACAGCAGCATTTTTCTGAAAATATTTGTAGATTATAAATGGCGGAGAAGTTAACATTACACCCTGCTGCTCTCCTCGCTTATTATATTAATACTTAGAATGATACAATGCGAGAGGTGTGGAGTATACAGAATGTTATAGAATTGTAATCAAGTGTTTAGAAGCTATATATTTTAATAATTTATTGAAGTATAATGTCCATTTTGGATCATGTAGACCCAAGAACAGCAGAGTTAATGTTTGAAAATTAATTAATAATACAAAAGATCAATTCCAAGAAAGTATGTTATGTATGTATTATATACGTATTATGTATTACACGTAATACTTAATATATATTGGATACATATTATTATAAGTACATACACACTGTACATAATATAAAGGGTGGCCACTAAAAAACCGAAGGGTTTGAAAAATTCATAAAAAAAAAGTTTCAATTCATAAAAATTAAACACATAGTACTAAAAAAAATCTATTAATTATGTTTCCAAATAAAATAATAAAAAATTTAAAACACACGTGTTTGTAAAAATTATTTTTGTTTTACATCATTCAATGACCATCCTGTCATAATGTGTATAATATATAATATAATATATACACATTATGTATTATATTTATACGTAGGTTTACAGAACATTATTACAGAACAGTTACGTATTATTAATATTAATATTTAATAATATTACAATATTATTAATATTAATATTTAACATAATATTTAATATTACAATATTATTAATATTAATATTTATTAATATTACAATATTATTAATATTAATATTTAACAATATTAATAAATTTCCACTGGAACACGCGTGAAAGAAAAGTTTTCCAAACCGTCCGCCCTTTCTCTTCAAATCCAAGATTTTCTTGCAAACAAATCCTCCGCGGAGGAACTTTCTCTGAAAAAGTCATCCAACATTCCCATTGAACGTAAACAGCCTTCGCCTTCCTCCCTCCCCATTTCTGAAACTTCGCGGAACCTTTTCTCCAGGCTAAAAGTTTCATTACCGAGGGAAAGATGCTGGAAGAAAGGAAGATCGTATGGAGAGAGAGTTCACGTTTTTTCCCCTCGTTTTCTTCTTTTTCTATTATTGTTCGGTCAGCGAAGAAAAAAAAAAAAAAAAGAAAAGAAAAATCAATGGACCCTTTTTTCGTTCCTCCTCGTTTCTCGACGTAGTAGTCCCTCCTCGGAGTCTGCGTTGGATGGATCGATGTTTGGTCAGCCAAGTGTGAAACGGATCGAACGAGGAGAAACGACAGAATGATTAATTGGTCGCGATTATGGAAACGAATATGGCCACAGCTTTTCTGAAATTCATAAGCTTCGACGTTCCCCTAACTGGCTTGGTCATCGTTCGATGAGACACTGCGAAGGAGAGAGTTCTCGAATCGAATGTTACTCTTCTTTCTTCCCGTAAATCTTCGTTCATGTATTCTATAAAAAAAAAAAAAAAAAAAAACAGAGAAAAATCATTCAAGAATGAATTTAATCGTTTTGACAACTGACTCCTCTTCGTTCTATCTCTTCTCTTTCAATCTTTCGATCTTTGACTCCCATCAAACTCGATTAACTCTTAAAGGCCGTGATATGTCTTTGTGCAATGAAACCTCGTCGAGCAGCGTCATTCCTGAATTAAACAATCGATAAACCCAGGCAAGTGGAATTAAATTTCAATCGTTTGCAAACTATCGTGGCACGATGTTTCAGACGCTAGGGTATCAGACGTTTTGCCAGCTAACATCGATTAGGAGTTTGCTCCGGGTGAATCGTGTCCCGGGGAACGGTTAATGTCGAATCGCGGGCCACTGAACATCGTTCTCGAACTGCGTGCACACGCTTGAGTTTCCAGACCAACGACATCTATTTCGTGCTGGCACGCGTAAACACGTCGGGGCTATCGGTTTACGATTCGTTGAATAAAGGGGTTCGAGACCGGACTAATTTCGAAAGTTTTCTGTCGCCGATTAGCATAAAGATTCGATGTAGCTTCATATTGCTCAATTTTTCGCTTGTGTTATCTAACCTAGATTCGGAGGTGGTGGTTAGCGGCGAGGGAGAGGGACGTTGTTTCCAGCAGAGGTGCTTTTGGATTCTTTGAAGAGCGTGATTAGGGTGACGGAGGTGGTTAACCAACCTATTAAGGGGGCAGTATAGTTTGACGGGCCTAAAAATTACGAACACTTTGGAGGTCTAGTAAAACGAAAGTACGTATTTGATTGACATGAGCTTTCGTGATTTATTTTGACACATTACGAACTATAAAAAGCAACATTAAAAAAGAAAACAGAAAGGTGGGTAATTGATAGGGGAAGAAAGAGAAAGAGTTTCGGTAATTGATAATCTAATAATTAGTAATGTGCGAAATAGATAGAAGATTTGATTGATTTTTTGTGGGGGGGGGGGAGAGAACTATCGATTTATGATATTCTTCTTTTCTCAGTATTTTCATAGAACTTTCCATTCAATTCTGTCCAAAATTTTATAGGAATCCCTTCTCACCCTTCGATTTAGACAATCTCCACGTTATTTTCTCTTTGACTTGAAAAAAGCTTATCTTCGAAAAATAAATGTCGTTGAAAAATCTCTACGCGAACACGCGTGCTTCGTTCCGGGAAGAAGTCATTAAAAAATTGACGAGGATTGTATCGTGGAGCAAGCTGGAAACGAATCAAAGAGTCAGCTGCAGGTTCGGTCTTATTAAACAATTCCTTTTTCTTTCATAAGTTTATAGAATACGTGGATGCGCGTGCGTAAGCTGGCTCGATCGATGTGTGGAAATGTGCGAGCCACACAGAAACCACATGGAACAATGGAACTCTTTTTTTTCAAGTGTTCGCGATACGTTTTCCAATTTCGGTCGTTCTTTCAAGTTCGATTAAAAATGGTAAAAGAAAAAAAAGAAGTAAGGGAAAGGGCAGCTCAGAGAAGTATTCAAACTATTTGTGTTAAATACAGGAAACATTTTGGTATTATATATTACATTAGCAACGTAACGATGGTGACATTTGATTTGTCGTCGTTGGATATTCATCTTTGTCAAATTTATATCTCTGTGAACATTAATGAAGGATAGGAACTTAGATAGAAAGGAAATATCGCAACGAGTATTGCATTTCATGCACTTTTATGAGCCAGTGTTCGCTGTTCAAGTGCTTGAATATATTTAGAAAATCGAGAATACTGAAAATATTCGCACCAACCAGAATACCGGGTATAAAATCGTCAAGTTACACGTCAGCCATTTAAACAGACGGATACACTCGAACAGTCATTCTATATCCATGGTGTTCAAGTGGCTGCGTGCTCGATATCGGTAAATTTATGCGGTCGTTAAGGGGTAACTAGCGCATAATTGATACTCTACCAAAGTTAATATGCCTAACGTCAACTGGAAAATCACATTACGGCCGTATAGAACGGACGGTATTTAAAACGGCGACCAAACAGAATTTTTCCAGATTTATCCCTGTTGTGTGAGGGACTGAAAGTTCATTGCGTTCCTCTGTTGTATCCAAGCTTAAGTTGGGATTTCCTATAAATTACACGCATTTATACCGACACAATGGAGAACCGTGTAACATGCTTTGTTCAATTGACAAAATTTTTCTTACATTAAAAATTGTCCACCTGTAGCTGAATTTGGATATTTCCTGAATTAAAAGATGCATCGTCAATTGCTTTTCCACAATATCTTCTTTATCAAATATTAGGTTAAGTTGCAATTCTAGTAAAAGGGAAAATAAAGAATGTATTGTTTTTTTGATAGTACTTTCTTTATCAGATATTAGGTGCAATTCATAAGTCTGATGCAATTCTACTAAAATAAAGAATTTATTGTTTTTCCATAGTACCTTCTTTATCAGATATTTAGGTTAAGTTGCAGTTCATATGTCTGATGCAATTCTAGTAAAATAAAATAAAGAAAATCAAGAAAATAAAGAAAATAACAATAGAAAGACGAAGACATAATATTTCATTATAATCGGGGAAAATTCAGACGTATAGGCATTGGCGCATGCGCGTTAGAGACATGCGCATTGGTGCGTGCGCGTTACAGACGTACGCGTCAGCGCATGCGCGTCAGATTCGCCTATCTGGCGCGAATGCAACGTTTGAAAAATCCGAGTCGAAAACATTTGTCCTCAGGGACGATGTACACAGCACAGTGATTTAATACGCAGGTGTAACAACATAAGTGTAAGTCCTTGGAAAAATTTCGACAAATTCTTATTCTGTTTCATGTTCGTCACACAATTTCCTTGCTTATTCTACTTGTTTGGAATAATGAATTCCAAGCTACGAATATGTCAGTCGTACTCGTGAAATTTTTATCACTTTCGAAATGTTGTTATTAACGAACTGACGATACGCGAAGCTTCAAGATACCGAGTGTATAGGGGATGGCAGAGTGCACGAAAGTAGAATCAATCTGTCGTAAACTCGGCGGGTCTGTCCCGTCTCGTAAGGTGGGTGTGAAATTGGAAAGGCAGTTAACCAGAGAGGGCTCGTCAAGAACGTTTAACGACGGTTTACGTTTGAAAATACAGGACCGTACCGACGGCAGCTAATAAACTTTGAGCTTTACGAGTCCGTACTATTTTCATTTTTTTCTTGTACCACTGTTGTCCTTCTTTCACATTTCTTCCTGTATTTTCATTTTATTCCACGTTATCTCGTCGAAAAACAACACGACGGTAGTAGAAGAATTAACCATGTATATTATATTATTAACTATATATTATCTTATGTATATTAATTAACATATATATATATATTTGAGTAACGAAAAAAAAAGAAAAGAATAAATGGTGGCTAGATCCGTTATGAAAAAAGAAAAAAAAACTATATATTATGTTATATGCTATATATTATATATTAATTATAATTAATATATATTAACTATATTAATTATTAACTATGTTTCCTAAATTAATTGTTAATAGTTATCTAACTGTTTCCTTTTTTATTTTATAGTATCTTTTCATTTGGCTTGTTACAGAGATCTAACAAGCAACAACATAACAGACATTCCAGCCCGTGCCTTCCATCGAACATTCAATCTTGAAGTGTTGTAAGTACCTAGAAAAAATAATGATAAATAAGTGCAATAATGTATCATGTACCTTTCTTTAAAACGTTATTCCTTTAAAATCAAGGTAGATATTCTTCGTTAAAGATTTCTCTGTTGTTCTCCTTGCACGTTTCTGTTATCACATTTTATTATATCTCTTTTTCAGATTGCTTCGACGAAATCGTTTGCACATGATCGCCGACGATGCATTTACGAACTTAACGAGCCTTCGAGTATTGTGAGTGTTCTACAAATTCGCACGAAAAAATTCTTCCAAAAGAAAAAAAGAAAAACGAGAAAGAAAGATTGCTGTGTCCGTAATAAATTTATCACTTGAGTAACGAAAAGAAAAATAAACGGCGGCCAGACGATTCGTTATAAGAAAAGAAAAAAATTAAAAAAAAATAAATAAAAAGGGATTGTAGTATCCGCGATGTTTAAAATGTTGTAATTCTCTGTCTGCTTTTGTAGGGAGCTCGATGACAATTATTTAACAAAAATTCCGACCGCGATCGTTAAGCTCTCTGGCCTTGAAGACCTGTAAGTGTGCATCGATTAAGTAAAATGTAATTTGACAACTTTTTTTTATATTCTATGAATATACTACTTCCTTATCAAGCCCCCCCCCCCCCATCAGGAAATTTCATCGTGATTTCATCTCGATAAAGAGGCTTCCCCTGAATTTCACCTAATTTTCGCTACATTTTTCTCGACTTGAAATTTGTCACTTTTTCGAGTTATTTAATTCTCGACATTTCCTTAAATTTCTAGTTTGTAAATTTTCTACGAAGAAAATATCAGAATTAGGTAGAAAATGGAGCGAACACCATTTTTTTTTAACTTTTATTTTTACAACTTTTATAAATTATAATAATAACGTACATAATAAATGATATACGATAAAATTCTTTCGACATTAAACGAATATCAGAATTCATGCAGACTGATCCTAATTTTGTTAAATTCTTCCCCTAATTGTTCTATTCTTCTTCTTTCAAATACACGTTGAAAAAAGAGTGAAATAAAATAAAACAGAAAATTGTTAAATAGTAGAATCGCGAAACAGAGATGTCGGTCCTTTTGTTCCGTTTTTACCGAAGGGAAGGAAGCCAAGAAAGTCGTATTCGTGTATGTTCCGTCGGTTCCGTAGGTCCCTGTCAAACAATCGGATCGAAACTCTGGAGGAGCATGTTTTTCAGCGCGTTACTAATCTATTGTCGCTCGATTTACGCGGAAATCCCATCAAAGAGATACATGGGAACGCTTTCCGGAATCTACGCAAACTCCGTAAACTGTGAGTATAGATTTTCATCTGTTAAATGTAATGTTAACTCCTTGCGTTGGCAATTGGTTCGCGGACCATAACGAGTGACCGAACCGTATACAACAATTCGTCGCTTTCTTTTTCTTTTGACTTCGTCGGTATAACATCACTGGATAGAAATTATTAAGAAGTAATCAATTTATCATTTGTTTTGCCTGGGTTACATTTAAACATACTTAAAACTGAGAAAATGTTGCAATTTTGGGACAAAAAATTCTCGACGTGCGTGGCACGTCATTCCAGCGCAAGAGGTTAATTCTTGAAACTAAACTCTAGTTATAGTACGTAAAGATCAGACACTTTTCTGTCAGAGATAATAGAACGTAGAAACGCGTAGATAAGATGAGAAAATTATTAGAATTTTTGTAGCCCACCTTCGGATTTAGGCTACAAAATAATTCGAATATAAATATAATATAATACAATTATAATATATTTATAAATTATATTATAGTATATAAATATATTTATATATTATATTATAGTATATTTATAATAAAATATAATTAATATAATTAGAATAATTAGAATTTAGATCTATTACTAAGTTTATGGTATATCTATATAGACAGAAATATAACAAAGGGATTATTTTGTTTTAGGATCCTCTCGAATCTGAAAGAATTACGGATATTTCCGAATTTAAACGGAACGAGATCTTTGGAAGTGTTGAGGCTAGATCGTGCACAAGTGACCAACGTCCCGATAAATTTATGCGAACAATGTCCAAAGTTAAAAAGTCTGTAAGTAGATTTGAACAATGAGCGTATATCAGGTAGTTTTATTCGCCTGAAACGATACTCTGTCGTAATGAATTAATCGAATGTCGATGCAGTATGATTCGTAAATTAAATTATAACACGGTGGAACGTTGATGAAGTTAAACTGAGATATAAATTTGTCAAAATGTCCGATGCATCTCGGACGAAATTATGTTACAGCAATTAATTTTATATTTAGATTTAGCCCGACGTTAATCCTAAACAAAATTTCACCGTGAATTAATACAAAATGGAATTTCAATTAATTTAAATTGAGGACTCATGTTTCATCGATAATTCATGCTCTCTTTATCAAATTGCATCCTAAATGCAATTGCATCTTTGTCAAAATTATCTTTTTTTTTTTAATTAAATTAACATCAATGTCAAATAATCTAGTATCAAAATCGATTTATCAAATTTATTATTACTTTTCAGTGACGTGAAATCAAATTTTCTAACGGAGGTACCAAATTTACAAAATTGCAGCGAACTGAGGGTTTTGTAAGTATTCAAAGACGAAACACATAGTCGAGAAAGCGAACGTGACTCACAATGTTGATCCCAAAATTGTGTTATTTATCTTATATATAAGGAGGGAATTCGTTCGTTTCCTAGGGACTTGGCCAGTAATATGATCCCGTCGTTGCCGGATGAGTCATTCAAAGGTCTGAGCATGTTGCACGATCTGCTTCTGTCGAACAACAAATTGCAAGTGATCCCAAGCGGCGCGTTCACCGGGTTGTCGAGGCTGCAGGTGTTGTAAGTGTCGTCGCCTGCAATTAATCCCCCTTAACGTCTGCCGTTACCGTCTTGAGAAAGAGAACTTTACGATTTCAGGGATCTGGAGAGTAATTACATCGAGTATATTCACCCGGACGCGTTTAAAGAGATGAAGCATTTAGAGGATCTGTGAGTGTCAAAGGAAAGACACCATTCTGAGAAATTATATTTTCTAAGTATAAAAGTATAAATGAGTGTCTAAGTATATAAAATGACTTTTACACCGTGAAAGCTGGAATTCTATTCTTTTTTTCTTTTTTTTTTTTTTTTAACAATTTCTCTTTGCTGATATTTATTATTGGTTTGTTACGTTTCAGAAATCTTGGGAACAACGTATTTCCAGCACTGCCAACGTCGGGGCTGTCAGGCCTATTGCACCTTAAAACGTTCAACAATCCAGCATTGAGAGAATTCCCGGCTCCCGAGAGGTTTCCACGCGTGCAAACGATGGTATTGTCATACGCTTATCACTGTTGCTCGTTCTTGTCGATAGAGGTAGAGGATCCGGTGACCAAATCCTCCGTTCAAGAGTCCATCTTTTTCCCTACTGACAATGACTTCGATATGAGCCTGTGGAACTCAAGCTTCACCGATATCTGGCCACAGTTGAGTAAGTAATCTAGTTCAATCGACTAATTCCCTCGTTGTGATCCTTGGAGCTTTCACGGTCTGGATCCTTCAAGTTGATCCCACTGGTTTTAGATCTCTACTTGCTTTGTATTTACCATTGCTCTTTCAAGAGATATTTCCTCATCTTCTTATTAATGTTACAATTTGTTTAACCTCCAATAGGTTTAACTTCAAATGCAACTGAAGGTTCCTCCAACTGTTTTTACTCATTGCCACTAATCATCCTGCCACGGCACCTCTCACAAAATACTACACTAACTGTGTGTCTTATCGATATTCAACAAAGAAAAAGTAACAAGTTTTCGGTGATCGCTATTTTTGTTGAAATGTTTTAATAAAAACGATGAAGATGTCTGTATTATTATTTTGTTCGAAAGAAATTGCTGCACTGAAATGGCTTTGTTTTGTTAAACATTTAGCTTGTTACATTTTACAGTTTGTCACTCGACACTGAAATGCTGCAAAGCGTAAGCCGCATAAGTCCATTTACGTTGTTGCAAGTTGATGAACAGATTTCGACGCTCGAGGTTCAAACGCTTCAAGGCGAAAGATAGGACAAAGAGTTTCATTTGAAACAAGTTGCACGATGTTTCGACCATCATTCACGGTGAATCTGACATTCACTTTACAATTAAGAACATTTCTCTTATAGTTTCTCGATAGTTTAGATCTGTCATTTACCAAATCGTTAAAGAAAAAAGAAAAAAGAAAAGAATCATAAGTTCACGACAACACACATTCTACCACGCGAATGGATCATCCAAATATCTCTCTTCAATCATCGACTCGTTCAAATCAAATCAAATAAAAAAAAAAAAAAAAAAAA
>NW_025109160.1:0-3335 GCF_011392965.1 Frieseomelitta varia | reverse complement strand
AGAACTTCGTGACCAAGTGTGTGTTCCTTTTTTTTGCTACGGTGAGTAACGAATCTTTTTTTATTTATTTTTTTTTTTTTTCTTTCTTTTGCTCTTTATTTATTTTCCCTCCGACTCTGTCGTCGACTAGTTGGAAGGTACAACAGGATCGTACCGCGAAATAGCGTGGACGAGAGTTCGATCTTTCGTGAAAAGCGTGCGCGACTTTCAATTGCCCGTCAAGCGTCGCCGCGTCGCGACGGGCCGCTTCAGCCGACGGCCCCGATTAAAATTCAATGCGTCCCATTCTCTCGTGATGCTATTTCCTTCTACTTTCGCTCGGCCGTCGCCGAGATCGCATCGCCGGCAGAATAAATCGCTCGATTACAACGATCGTCCCATTGGGGGGCAATGAGCTACGACGAGGATCGAGCAACGGCTAATTAACGCATTCGCGTCCGTCGACCAGGAGTCACTCTCTTCGTATTTCGTAGAATTCTATCGCCGGCATTGTCTGGCGACCGTAATTTCATGTAAATGGACAATCGATCAGGAATACGCGGACGATATCACGCAAACGTAATAGTTCCCCCGACGATTTGATACTTAGATATTCTGCAGACACACGAGGGGAATGACCACACACGTTCGTTCGTTCGTGTGATTTATAATCGCGAAAAGCAAAACGAGAAAACGTTAACCGCCTCTCCGACATACGTTTCACCGCGTATGACGATCCATTTTCGCATTATCAGATCGTTACGGGGAGCCTGATGTTTTGAAATAAATCTCTTCCTGGATTCTACGCTAGCCAGCCGTTTATGTAGCCGGTTGATCGAGTTACCTTCATCCTTTCGAATGCGAACGATTTATCAAACGATTCACGGTTGAATATTAAAATGCTTGTTTATCAGTTCCAAAATTATATTGCTCGTTTGTGGAATTAATATTACAATTGGAAAATTTCATAACGAGAAACAGCATATAATATTCTTCGATTCTTCGCTTACGTCCTGGCGCAGGCCCGATACTCGTTATAAATTGAAAGAAATTCCATAATCGTCGGATAGTCGGAGTTATCGGAGGAAGTGGAGTTGGTGCTCGATGACGCGCCGATAAGCATCAGCATTGTGTCACGGGTAACTACTCGCCACCGTGGAAATCGCGAAATAGAGAAAAAGAAAAAAGAAAAAAAGAAGGAAAGGAAAAAAAGAGGAAGAGAAGGAAGAAACACAATGGGAATTGTCGTCGCGCGGAGACCGTTTGCCTAGAAGAAATCCGGTTAGCCACTCGACTAGAGGCGCGAGTCGACAATACGGGGCTGTGTGCCCGTTTTCAGAGAGAGAATTTTTCTCTCCCCCGCGTTCCGACGCGATAAGCGCCGTTATCTTTTGTCGCGCAACGATAATCCAAAGAACCGTCGTTTCAGTTCTTTAGGCAGGTCGAGCTGCAGCAGCCAGCACAGCGATGAACTAAACGCCTGTGGCTATGTAACCAGGAACAGAACCGAGACCGAGTAATTCTCGGGCTTGTTACGAGGTGCGCATCGTCGTGGATACGGAAAGAGAGAGATAGAAAGATAGAGAAAGAGAGAGAGAGCCAAGTCGTTTTCTCTTCTGTCTACCCTTTCTCTTTTCTACACCCTTCTCGCGTCGTAGACTCCCTCTCTCTCTCTCTCTCTCGTTCTTCTCTCTCTTTTTTACGCCTCCCGCTCAATCCTTTCGTGTTACCATACACGCGTGCACGCGTGTGTTTCTTCCATTTCCTCTTTTTTTCACTCTCTGTCTGCACCTATCGTTTCGGCTCTGTCCCACCGCGTAACGTTAGGTAATTCGAAAGCAATTTGAATTGACGTGCACCGGCAGAGGAAAGTAATTACGGGGTGAACGCGAGGCGCAAGCTCCCAACCACGTCAGATCGTGTGCACCTACCTGGCCACACTGTACATCTACGCACGCCCCACACACACACATACACACACACACACACACACACACACACCTATGTGCGATACTTTCTCGCTTGTGTGGAAAGTACGTGCGTGTAGCGCACGGGTTCGCGGTTAGATTGATTAAAATTTACTATGCAAATTAGATTGCGCCTCGCGGAGCGGCGAGTAGCGGGAGCGGCGCGCGCGCCAGGCACACCTCGCGCCGGCTGAAAGGATGAATCGTTATCATTAGCATTTTCGCCATTGATGTTGGCTTTGCAACGACGGCGTTATCGTGTCAACGCTAAGCTATCGAATCTCCCTGGCTGGTTGTTGGCTGGTTTCAGACCGGGTTAGTCGATACGCTTGTAAACTGTGTATCCTATCTCTGCTGTACAGCGCGTGCCTTGTACATCCTTCGCCTCTATCGTTCTATGAATATTCCATTAATATTCCAGGAAAATTTCAATAAAAAGGTTATTAGAGGGGACGTTTATCTCCCTCTCGCCCCGTAATATTGCCTCTTCTTCCCAATCTTTCTTTTCTTTCTCCCCTATTCGCAGGCAACGTCTTTGAAAGAAGTTCCTCGTCCACGGACGGCGCAAGTAGACGAAGAAATTCGTCTTTCCGCTAGATCGGTCGGAAGCGGCGCGATTCGCGACCGAGCCAAGGGAAAGAGCACGAAGGCGAGGGTGAGTTTCACCCCCGAGGCATGTACACGCGCGCGGTAGGCGAATTGATCGCGTTGGGGTAGAATCATCCATCACTGAGTGACAGACCCGAGCTAACCCCCCCAATGAAAAGGTGCCCCTCTCCCCTTCTGACAAGAGGAATGGACAGAGGTGGCAGTGGAAACGGCGGCGAGGACGGAAAGGGGAGGTGTGCCAGAGAGGGAAAACGGTGGCGCCCTCCAACGACGGGCGACGAACCAAACAACCCCCTCAACAATGCCCAACAGATCCCACAGGACGGCGTATTCTCTCTCTCTCTCTCTCTCTCTCTCTCTCTCTCGATTTTCTCCTTTTCCTTTTTACACAATCCTCTTCTCTCTCTCTCTCTCTTTCTCTCTTTCGTCTCAGTTTATTCTCGTTGTTGTTTCGGCCGTACGAAACGCTGCTGACGTTTGCCTCTCGCTAAAATCGAAACGCTTAATCGCGTGATCCCATTTAAAGCAGCCTTTCCATTTACACGGTAGATTCGTCACGTAGAATCATGTGTATTTAAACGAATATCATCATTATCTGACGTGCGAGCACATAAGCATTTACGAGCTGCAATTGGAAATTCGAATTTCAATTTCGTTTGACAGACCCTCTAGACTATGAATTGAGTCATCCAGGTGCGATATAGTATCGGAACTGTGTGTGTGTGTGTGTGTGTGTGTGTGTGAGAGAGAGAGAGAGAGAGAGAGAGAGAGAGAGATATA
>NW_025109159.1:0-3327 GCF_011392965.1 Frieseomelitta varia | reverse complement strand
AATTGAGATAGTCTCCGCGTCCATTGTAAGATAACAAATAAAAGTGTTAATAGACAATTCGAGTCCAAAGATTATTATCCTACAATATATCCGCGAACATCCCCAAAAGTGTATGGAAGCGATGGGTATGCAAGGATGTCAGCTGGGAAGACTATGAATGTGATTTGAGAGAGCTTGCTAAAGTGAAAAGTATGGATGTATTCTGTGAGACGAATGTGGACAGGATGGTCGAGGGAATGACTGAGTGGATCCAGGAAGTGAATGGGAAGCATATGAAAGAAAGAACGAGTGTGTCAGAGTAAAAGAAGTATGCAGTGGTGGACGAAAAGGGCTAAATGACCTGAAGCGTCATGTGCGAAAGAGTAGAAGAGCATGGCAGAAAGTAAGGAAGAGAATATGTGAAAGAGAGATTGAATGAGTATAAGAGAGCGATGAATGAATATAAGTACCGATTGCGGAAAGTGAAAGAGGAGAGGTGGAAACAGTTCGTGAGTGTGTATTCTAACCTGGATCCATGGGGAGTGGTACATAGAGTGTGCAGAGGCAAGAATGTAAGGGAATGTTTGACGTCTTTGAATGTGAATAGTGTAGATTACGTGACGTGGAAGAAGTGTGCGAATGTGATGATGGAGAGGTTCTTCCCAGCTACCAGCATGGGTGAAGAGACATGTCCTGAGGCTGACTGTGAAGGAACGAGTGTGAAAAGTTTTGAATGGAACGAGGTTGAGAGAGCGATTGCGAGAGCGAAATTGGGAAAGACACCCGGTCTGGATGGTATGAATGCAGAAATGCTGCGTGGAGAGCGATTCCAGAATGGATAATGACTGTGTTTAATGCGTGCGTGAGTGCTGGGCGTTTCCCGAGCGCATGGAAGAAAGCGAAAGTGGTTGTACTCTCGAAGTCCCCTGAGAAACCGCGGTCAGATCCCGCGTCATATAGACCGATTAGTTTGTTGCCCGTGTTGGGCAAAACGCTTGAGAAGTTAATGATCGGCAAGATTGAGTGTAAAGTGAAGGGAAGAATAAATAATGCTCAGCATGGGTTTAGACGAGGTCGATCGACAGAGAGTGCGTCGAGAATGAAAGATTATGTACGAATAAGTAAGTATGTTCTTGGTGTGTTTGTTGATTTCGAGAGTGCTTGTGACAATTTAGAGTGGATCACAGTGATTGAAAAGTTGCGCGAGGTTGGATGTGAGGAAATGTCCCTCTGGAGGAGCTACTTGCAGGAGAGACAGGCATGTATGGTGGGTGTGAATGATGTGGTACGGAAGAAGGTTGAAAGAGGCCGCATCCACAGGGGTCAATTCCTCCCGGAACGGGCGTCACCCAGGGGGGTGACGGTTTTTCGTCCCTACTCGTAGGATCAGTTATGGTTGATAAAAATATTAAACTTGGGGATATTCTTGGGAGGGGAAATACTGTAGTGCTGAAGATGACGTATCGCAGGAGGTCGATATGAGAGAGGCCCTTAAGGAGGTCGTAGTATAGCTGGAATGTCGAGGAGTGTGTGCCACTTAAAACAGGCTAGACGAAGTGCGTGTGAAAGATCTGATGAGCGATCGACGCGATTGACAGTGTGACCACCCTGGCCCGGAAAATAGTAAATCAAGGAGGGGTGGCGTTGGCGGTCTAAAATCCGCTCCTCACTGGTCAGGATCCCCGGATACCTGAAAAATATTATAAATGATTACTTGAAGGAAAGAAAGATTACATATAATGTTGGAAAAAACTTACTATTAGGAACCCAGAAAATGGAGTGAGGCATCCCACAGGGCTCTGTATTGGGACCGCTGTTGTGAAACTTGGCATTCGACCAGTTCTCAGAGCGGCGGTCCTAGACGGAGCAGAAATCATCGCATACGCCGATGATACTCTGGTAATCGTGGGGGGAGGTACATGGTCACGCACACTAAGACTCACGGAGGTGGCTGTTGCTGTGGTTGCATACGAGATCAGAAAATTAGGACTGACTATTGCTCTCAATAAAACGGAGGCGCTATGGTTTCACGGACTTCCGTTAAACAGAAAACCGCCATTTACCTGGTTAAGCTTAGGGGGTGACCGCATAATTGTTAAAAAAAGCATTAAATACCATGGAGTAATATTAGACGGTAGAGTCAACTTTCAGCATATCGAGCAACTGGCAATTAAGGTCGATAGAACTGAGAAGTACCTCGGCAGGATACTATCGAATATAAACGGGCCGGGTTATAAAACCAGGAGACTATACGTCAATGTATTAAGTTCAATCATTATGTACGGTACCCCCGTTTGGGCAGGACATATAGGAAAAAAGGAAGTTGCATCGCTGACTACTATGCAACGCCCAATCGCCTTGCGCTTGACGCGTGCATATAGAACGCCGACCGATTTTCTTTTCGTCTCAGCTGGTACAATTCCTTACAAGTGGATAGCAAAAGTCTGGGAAAAAGTACATCTTCGCGCTCGCGAAGCTAAACAGGCAGGAATACCTCTCTCGGAACTGGAAAAATTCAGAATAGACGGACTCAGGAGAAAGCGCAGCTCTCTCCGGCTGGAAAGACGAATTAATGACAAAAAACACAAGATTTCGTCCATTTGCAAGCAATATTATCGAACTGGGATCAATGGTTAAATGTAGGACCTATCCCAAACCTTACCTACAGATTATCGCAAATGCTAACAGGATATGGATGCTTTGCAACTAATACTTAACTAAGATCGGCGCGATACAAGACAGAAAATGCGCAGAGTGCGGTCTAAAATACGACGACGCGGAACACTCGCTCTTCGAATGCGTCTCCTTCGAGATGCAGCGAGCTAAACTCCGTACAGAATTAGATAACGACCTGACGCATGAGACGTTAATCCAAGCCATCGCTCAGGTTGGTAGAAAAAGCCTTGTAGTTCAGGAGTTCAACGAGTCAATCATGAAGCAAAAGGAAATCGAGATCGAGAGAATGAGAAATTTGATCGATTTAGACAAGGGCGCAAAAGAAGACGAAGCAGAGCGAAAAAAAAGATAAACAAAATAACCTTAACGACTAACCCTGAAACTGGAAGTTTTTATAATAATAAAAACTCCAGAAGAATGAAAAATGCAGCTGTGAGAAACTCACAGATAAAGGTAAGCTGGAATGGGAACTCGATTATAAGCTGCACTCACAATGCACAGACGACTCCACCCGAAAGTCAGCAATGGGTTCGATGCACCTTACCCTCGAAATATTGTACAATTACGGTGCCTTATTGTATAATAAAAATAAAAAAAAATCCATAGATATAGTATAAATTTAGTTTATCTAGAATTAAGGATCATGTAGCAATAAGTGCAGAAATGTAACCT
>NW_025109158.1:0-3320 GCF_011392965.1 Frieseomelitta varia | reverse complement strand
ATTCTGATGAATGAGTCATATCGCACTGTATCCTATATTATCAATAAATATTATATTTATTATTATTATTTGTCGTAGATATAATAACAAGTTCCTAAACGTTTTTAAATTTTTAGTATCTTGTATATCAATTATCAACAGTTGAGACCGAAACTGGTTAGTTAAGTGTATTCCAGAAAAAAAAATTAGCACTGAAAGAAAGAGTGGGGATGAGCGTCAACTGTTTCACCGTTATCAGGCACTAATATTGGTATCATATATATCGCTTGATTTGTCTACGAGAATATATTTCACGCGACGGTACGGCAAAGTAGCATAATTTCAAGAGTTGGTGGGGATAAGCGCTGATTATTACGAGATTTAAAGTATAATCAGTCACGTGAAGACTACTATATTGTATTATGTAATATTAAGGGTGGAAAGATCGGCAGAACACATATAATAACCAAAAATATACATAAAACACAAATTAGAATGCTTTCTATATTATTTAGGGGAATGAAATTTCTATATGTATTCCAATTTTTTAATTATGTTCATAAAATATTCATAGTTCAAGTTCATATACAAATGCATAAACATCCGCAATCGAATAAAAAGTACTGTGTGTACTTTTTCAACAATTAATGGAATTCAACTGGTTCTATATTCTCTTGAAATATTTTTTTCCTATTCTTAGCAACATTAGCAAGTAAATGACTGCGCATTATTAGCGAAAAGGTAATTCTTATTGTCTGGCTCATATTCAAATTAACTTAAGATTTTACTCGCTCTAAAAATAAAGTGCATACATGTATACCTAATATAATACTGTTCACTTTAAAAATGTACATATACTTGTCTCCTTTCTTTAAATCAGGCCTCTTTGTGTCTCTTGAAATTTGTTTCGTGACACTTTTTGATAGCTGGGAAATGCCCTTTCGATACTTCGTCGTTTCATTCTCTTCTGGACAAAGTACGACCTCCATCGTTACACTTCAATTTCATTATGTATGCCGCTCTTACAGTCGCATTTCATATGTGTCGATTTTATCATTTAGTCTAGTGATCGGTCATAAAAGTAGGGATTGTATAGTGTCTGGAAAATAAAGAAGAGGGGAATGTGTGCCACTTGTGGCGGTGGTAAGGAGGTGGGAGGAGAGAAAGGAGAACAAACTTGCTTTAAATAAGCGAATAGTAATAGGTAATAGTTTTCTATGTATTTATTCACATTAAAGCATTTAGTGCTTAAAATACTGCCTGGTGTGGGATACCATTCTATTCTCCACTATTCCAAGATATACATACGTACATATTTCAGGCTTATATTCTTATTTTCTGCTTATTACTGGCTGAGTTATAAACAAGAGAAGTTTTGTCCCAAAACTCAAAATCAAAGTGGATTAGTATCTTGAGGGAACCTATTAAATAGATTGATGTGAGAACGTGTTAAAATGTAAGTAGAAAGATTCAGGCACTTTATCTTCTGATAAAAAAATTATTCACGATTTTTTTCAAAAATATTGAAATTGAAACTGAGACCAGAATTTCCTTTAGTGAAATAAATACAAAACGAAAATTATCTCACTTCACATGTGTATGCCTCACTTTTTTTAGAATTATTAAGAAAATTATTAACGCAGAATTATTTGTTTGATGCAAACTATTTAATTCTATTATTATTTACGTTCACATTTGCATTCATTTATCATTTATAATTGATGTAACATCAGATTTGAAAGAGATAATTCATAAACTGCTTGATCGTTTGCATGATATTTACAAAGACTTCTGGTTATTGAAGTATTCCAACTGAAGTGCGAATTTTCACGAAAATTCATATTTTTGAGAAATGAATTTAAAAAATTTTAAAAATAAGAACATTGAGTATTTTATATATTTTCATCGTATCACGTGTATTCTATGCAATTTTGCCTCTTTTATTTTTCTATAAATGCTATTTTTCTAAAAATGAGTTACACATTTGGAAGGAAAGAAACGGAAGACATGTCGAAGATGTCAAAAGTATCATCAATTTGAAAGTTAATTAACTTTTAATTGATTAGCGTTTATTTCAGAAGAAAAACATCATCTTGAAATATAGAAATAATATTTCAAAGTTTCTTGTTTGTTTAATGTAGTTTTAATAGATTCTAATAAAATCAATCACTTAAAATCAAATTTTTGTTATTTATAAAAATTTGTACAATTATGTTTCAATTATAAAACAATATTTCAAAAATAAAATTAATAATTAAATAATAATAAAATTCACTCAATTAAAATATGTGAAAATAACATAGAAGGCAAGTATCCTAACAAGTACCTATCAATATTTTTCCTTTTGTCCCTTTCTTTTTTGCTTAGCAATTATTGATACGATGGAGATAACCATCGAGGAAGAGAAGGATTTTTACGATTCGTGTTTGACACCTAATGTTGCATCTGGTTCTTTATACTCACAATACTGATTTACAGTTGTACATAACTGATCTACGCAATATAAAAATAAAAATTTTCTGTGATGGAAATAGGTAATTTATTCGACAAAATCAAAACAGTTCATTATTGAATATTACAACAATGCAACTGTGGCTCTGATAATTGCATTACAGTATATTTCACTTTGAATTTTTAATAATATTAAATATATTAAACTCTGTAATAGTTTGTTATTTTTATTTATGTTATAGGGAATAGATATTTTCAAACGAAGTATATATGTTGAAATAGAATCTTTTTTAAAAAAAGATAACTGTTCTAAATCCGTCTATTACGATCTCTGATTTTCTTCAATCAGTAGGAAATCAATTACTGAATGCAAATCATTTTGCATTCTCATATTCTTTGTTAGTAATATAAAACACACACATACAAACACTGAGGTCAATAGTGTCAATGACGCAACACGCATAAAACAGCTTTTAATGATGCAAGTCACCTTGTACGTCATCAATTTCATAATCATTGCAAATTTCCTTTTTCATTAATACTTTATTCATGATGCAGTATAATTAGACTTTTTTTTCTCCAATAGAGACACCTGGAAAAAATGAGAATCATGAAAGAAATATAGAGCTGTGAATAATTGTAGGTTCAAAGCAATTTCTAGATATTTTCATGAATATAAGGATGATTTACTTTAGTATGATTTAAAGACAATTATTTCTTATAATTTGAAGGACATATCATAATTTCAGTAAGAATTGTTTCTTGTCATCCACATTACTAATAAATACATCGAATAATTTATCGATAGAGCGTTTTTCCATTTGTAAGAAATAACAAGTTGAAAGTTGCTATCTGTCATAATTGAAATTAAAATAGTGTTTTAAGTTAGT
>NW_025109157.1:0-3319 GCF_011392965.1 Frieseomelitta varia | reverse complement strand
TGTTATTACGACCCTGCACGTGCCTACGAGTAGCCTGTAGAACAATTTAAGTCGATCTCGCCTCGTGATCTATGCGGTTATTCGTCAAATCCATCGGACGTTTTCATTTCTCTTGATAGCGGTCAATCTCACCTCCTTTAATATCCTTGAACGATATCGAAGGCCACATTCTTTTCTTTATTTCTTTATTCTTTAAGTTTTTCTATTCTGGGCGGCATCGTTTCAACGTAGCAACAATCTTTCGTGGTACTCAAAGGTGAGTTTTTATACTCGAATGTAGAAATAAATGTTTACGAATTGTGGAAGACGCAAGAATGTGTTTTGCAGTAAGTAGCAGTATTATTTTTTTCAAGTTTTAAACACGACACAGTAAGGTTCCCTTATACGAAGCTCTGTAATATAATGTGTAATATATAAATAATTCAATTAATTAATTATATATATTATATAGTTATATATATTAATTAATATATTAATATAACATTTCAATTTGTACAATGTACAACATAATATAGTACATAGTACTACGACTCGAAAGAACTCTCTCGCTCGTGCACAATCTTTACTCTCCACAGCAAATGAATTTTCTCCAAACTTCAGATTTTTCTCTCTACCGCAAAATTACAAGCTGAGCCTACGACTGAAGCTACAAATTTACAACTGAATACAGTTTACAGCTTCCCTTTTCTATGCTTCATTCCTTTCTTTGTAACGTTGGTTAATTAGAGAAAATGGAAATTCATTCGCTCTGATTCCTCGAAACGCCCGTGTGGGAAGATTCAGAAAATGATTTTTTTCCATATCTTTCACAAAGCTTTAAACGGCCGTCCGCCGGCACAAAGCGAAGAATCACCGTTGCAAAATTGCGCGGAACCAAAGTTATTTCGCCGTCTGCTTTATTAAATCTTCGTGTGTGTGTGTGTGTGTGTGTGTGTGTGAAACACGAAAGAGAGAGAGAGAGAGACGCGCGTTTACACATTTCATACGCGTTCGCAGCCGTTTACAAACGAACGAGGGAACCGAAAAATAATCGAGCCGTGTTCGATCATTAAAACGTAAACATGAAATTACAACGTACGCCGAGCAATGTTTAACAAGAAGCATTTCGCAGTACAGAAGTTCGTAATTCGTCCAAACAGAGTACACTGCCCGTTGGAATATTTTTTGAAACAATTAAACCACTCAAACCCGTACGTTTCTCTTCTCATTCTGACCAGCTCCGGCCGGTAGATTTGTATTTTCGCCCGTCGTAGGAAATTCGATAAAAATAAATCAACAAGGAAACAGCGAAATCGTAGGAGAAGGGAAAATAACGATGTAAATCGTTCGACGAATTTTCACATTTTCGGTCAAACACCCGCCATAAGTCGGCACCTGTGGGACTTCTCGATTTTCGAGAATCCGCCACGAGCCTATCCCATGGAAATATTTAACCGATCGTCGAACACGTTGAACGACTCGAGAACCGGCGAATCCATTTGCAAAGGAATCAGAATTTCATGGTGGCTTGGAATTGAATCAAAACGTAATGCCGCCGGGGTGAACGACCGGCCGGATGACAGGCGACGGCCGTGACGAGCCCGACGATTCTCCGCAAGCGAAATACACGACCATGTGGGGATTTCTACGCGTAAATTCGTCGATGACGCGTGTGTGAACGCGCTTCCAAGTGAAAATCGCGGCGAACGCGTCCACGGCGGGTTCTACTCCGGCGCTCTCTTTTGTGAACCCGATTCCTTTCGCGTATGTCGGAGCATCGCGTGCCACGATCAGTTAAGCTCGCATCGCGAGAAAGAAACTGTTCTCTGTGAAGTCTGAAGTAGCTTTGAAAGAGGGATTAAGAGAGCAGTCTTATTACAGGCCTCTTACCGAAATCCGTGCTCGTAGCCCGAAGCTTATAATCTTTGTCCCTAAATATTCTTTCGAGAATAACGTCGCTTTGCGTATACCTCGCTCGCTTACGTTTTCCGTGTATTTCCTCGTGTAACTCGTAATTAGCGGCTTTTCAATTTTCTTATCTCTGTCGTGCCTTAGCAAACGGAAATGCTCGAAAGTATTTGGAAACATTGAAATCTTTCTTTCATTGAAATTCTGTTTTCCCTGCGTATTTCAAACGAGCGTAACAATATCTCGTGTTTGAAGGATTTCGACGTTTTTAAATACTTGTGTTTGATCGGGAACCTTTCTGCCAAGGATAGTGATTGGTTGTAATTCGACGGGAGAGATTCGCCAAGATTTTCGTTACGTTTCTAACTTTTATGACGGAAAAAATGTTTCTCTATTGTTAATCCTTTCCTCTACTTCTCGCAATAACCAGGTCCAAATGATATCTCAAGTTGAAACTGAAACAAGGAGCACAATTTCTCTGCGTCATCCGAGCACTCGATGAATTTGTAACGAGTACAGTTTATGAAATTTCCAGTAACTTTCAGGATTTTCCAAGATAAATTTTCATCCCACTTTATTCATATTGATATTATCATTGTTTTCATAAATATATTAATTCTTGTATGTGCACTGAGTATTGGAGAGATTATTATTATTCAAGACATGCGGCCATTAAATTAGGATCATTTTTGATGTTTAATACTTCTTTCCCATTTTATTTGAAAAAAATCATTTCAGTTCCCCCTTTTCTGCATTAATTTATTTTTATTTTTTGTTCGTTTATAATCTGTTTAAACTATTTTTTGCAATCTTCTTTGTAATAATCGACACCTGCAACCCATCTTATTCTTTATAAATAAGATTTTTAACCGACTAGAAAGAAAATGCATTAATGGATATTTTAAATTTTACTAAAAAAATATGTTGAAACGTTGAAACACTTGCATCAAACACTTTTGCTGACAACTGTACGTGTACTTGTAACTAATATGACTGTACATCAAAATGTTCATATATACATATATTTATAATAATATTAATTAATGATAAAAGAATAATAAAAAGAAATTAATAATGACAAAAATAATAAATTATAATATATATATATAGTAATATTATTATTATTATTTTTATAAGTTTTTAATGTAGTTTTTAATTGCAGGTATAGTTGCAAGTATTTTTCGATTTATTGTGGTAGTCAACTCTTAATAAATCGAATAACAATCGAAATCTGTACTCTCTGTACAGAAATAAGATTTTTAACAATCAGAGATTTCAGAATATACACACTTGGCTCATCGTACTTGAACAAAATTCCAATTAACTGTACCTAATCGACTTGAAATTTGAAGCGATGAAATTTCTCTTTTACTAAACAAGGGAAAACGCTCGAAACATTGAAAATCATAAATGGTCCTAATTCAATGGCCAG
>NW_025109156.1:0-3307 GCF_011392965.1 Frieseomelitta varia | reverse complement strand
AAAAAAAAAAAAAAAAAAAAAAAGAAGAGAAGAGCGTTTCTCAGTCTTGTGAATAAAAGATGATACGGGAAAGAACAGCGTAAATAGAATTAACAAGCAATTCGAAGAAACGAATCTGACGTCGTTTACCTCCATTATCTTCACTGTCGTGGAGCTTGGATTAATAGTCACGATGTTCTAAAAAAAGACAAAGTCAGGATCAATCGTCTAGTTTGCAAACAGGAAAACTAGCGGAATAATTAACGAGTCACCTGAGAAGAGCAATCTCACCTACATCTGCGCTCTTTTCATAATTCATTTACAACGTCAACCAAGTTCAACGAAAATCTGTCAACTCGTGATACAGAGTAGCTAATGTCTTCTCAAGCGTTGGTGTAAAAAAAGAAAGGAAACGAAGAAAATGTTCGACAAAGGAAGAAGATAGAGGGGGGGAAAAGGTAACGAAGAAAGAATTAACGAGCAACGGGGCGAGGAAAACTGGCAAAAAAAGATCGGAGAGGTAATGGCGGACGGAGTGCACGAACCACGGTTCCAACTTAGGGTCAATTGGCAATCGAGAATTCGAGCGAGGGCTTGTTATTTCGGGAATATCGCCGCGGAGCCGGTTATTCCCGCGGGAGATTTCCGGGACGATTTCGACGATAGGCGAAACGCCCCGCGACCTTTGCTCGTTAGTAAGTAGGGAGAGGTTGCCGGAAGTCGCGGGCATCCGACAATGGTGTCACGGCGAAGACTCTCGTTAACGCGTCGCGGCGGCAATCGGCGAGTGAGTCACGGATTCTGGTTAATTCCTCTCGCGTACGCTCGCGCAACGAGTTCACGGTGATTCCGTGCTTCCCCCCGGCCCCGTTTCCACATCGTCCTCGCCCATTGCATTGTCTCGATACGACTCGAGAGCCGTTCCACACCACGCTCGCGCGTTTCGTCCCGTATCGTTGCCTCGAATAATCGACCGCTGTACCTGTCCGTTGGATTATATTATATATTCCGCCGTGTATCTCGATCTTTTTCCCAATTTCCGATGGACTACGATAGGACGTTCGTTCATACATACTACAGAGGGAATTTGATGTAACAATTTCGGGATCAATTTTGAAATAAATTGAAAAATTCTTTACGGGGATGTTTCAGAAATGCAGAAAAGTACAGTGAGTAATGTATTCTGTGCCCTATCCAAAGTGAAACACATTCGTTACTGAATCTGCGGATACTCGTGCAGTTTAGAAGCGCAAACAGAATGCATTCAACGCGCAAGAATACGCAGAACATCCACGCGATCTGTTAGAATATTCCTTGTTGAAACGATTCGTCGGAATATTCAACGCTTGGAACAAATTTCTATTCGTAAAAATATGAATTTACTGATCGTTAATTATACATTCTTCTCTTTCGCCGTTTCTCAGACTCTGTCCGTCTCTAAGACTCGCCATTACATTTTTCTTCGTGTTTTACCATTTTTTTCTCTCCGAACCTTCCTCCAAGTTGTTAAATTTCCTGACTTTCCGTTCATACAAATTTTTCTTAACTTGATATTTTCTGTTCGTATTATCCCTTCAACTTTTACATTTTTAACTTTTCAATTAACTGACTGAATTTTTTTCTCGTATTATTCGTGGCTCACGTTTCTTTCTCATTCAAACTAGTTCGTTGCCTCAGTTCAACAGACATTTTCAATTAGATCGTTGCAGCGCGTTTGCAACTAATTTTCCTGTTGTAACTTTTACAGAACGATGTACCGAAAACTGAATGTATCATAACAGGGAAATGTATATATTATGTGCATGTATTACTACTACATGGTAATACCGATTTCGTTAAACTTGCAAACAACGCGCACGAAATTTTGTGAATTCCTCATTATCGTTCAAAGGTTATGCAAAATATTAAATCGTAAATTAAATGCACAACCCTCTGTTAGGACGGTTCACTACGATTTATTGTTTCGGATTTAAATGGCATTAATAACAGATTCCGAGCCCTCATAAATAATGATAAGTATCGTTTATCAACTTTGACTAATGCTGTCTCGCGATAGTGATAATAATTGCGCGAAATTTCCAAGTGACAAAACTAAATTGCCTCCCTGTTATTAACCAAATTAGAATAATGAATAAATCAATGCAATAACTTTGTCCTCCACGCGAATAAACCTCGTTTATCGATCCAAATTCCCAAACTGACGTCGCTCAATTTTTGAAGCATCAGATTGCTGTCACGTTCATACTTTCATTTCGTTCCCACACACTTGAGATTTTAATTATCAAAAACGTATCGTGCCTATTTAAGCAAACTCGATTTTCATCGATTGGTAACGAAACTTATCGTTTCGATTGATTCGCGCTCGGTGACAATTTACAGCTCGGTATTAAAAACCTTCGAAAGCCATCACGAAAGAAAAACACTTTTCTTAATGACGAGGTCCAGTTGGTAAACTAGTTGATTATATCGATAGCTTTTTCTTCGTTACTCGATTCTTCGCGACAGAATCCGATAAGGAAAATCGTAAAGGATGTTGAAACAATGTTTTATGTTTTTAATCATTTCTTGTGTATCTTTGCCTTCTTGATCTTTTCATCCGAGAGGATCGACACGCCACACGTTTCGTTTAATTTTGCCACATAAATATTCGTTATTTTTGCAACGGCGATTTTTCTCTTCAGCTTTATTAAAAATTGAGAAGCTCTCTGGGGGGGGGGGGAGAGAGAGATTTCAGATTGTACAAGATTGTATCCGTCTCTATCCTACGGGACTGCGGATATTTAAAAATAACAAGAGAACTAAATTACAGAGATTTTTATTTCACTCTCCGTTTTAACTAGACGCTTCTCGCGTTTAATTTCTTCCTTTGTTCCAACCTTCGACAAAAAAAAAGCGGCAACAGCTTATTTACGGCTTGGACAAAGGTTCGAACAAAGGAGGAGAGACTCGGTCTCTATAAAAGTTTTCCCGTGTAATCGCCGCACACAACCACTGGAAACGACTCGAATTACGTTCTTAGCTTGCCAATTCTAATCGCTGTGAGTCACCATTCTGTAACGAGCGAGTTGGGATCGAACTGATCGATTCTCGCAATGCGTTATCGCTGACATTGCCCGGTAGTCAGCCGTTTTAACGATGCTAATCTACTTTGCGCAACTCGCGGTCACCAGGCGAATGTCGTCGTGATAAATGCGTCACGACCTTCTTTATTAACATGGAGCGCAACTGTTAACGACTTCCGACCAATCGAAAATCACTTTGTCGCAACCAAGCAACCGGATCGTACGTGATTAATCAAAACGAAATGTCAACGTTGGATATACAAAAA
>NW_025109155.1:0-3300 GCF_011392965.1 Frieseomelitta varia | reverse complement strand
AAAAAAAAAAAAAAAAAAAAAAAGAAACCAAACGAACGATTGAAATATACAGACGATTCACCGCGCGACAAAGGCGCGACCAGCGTAATCGATTTCCTCTGTCACGCGACAGCGAGAACGAAGGCTCCTGTTGGAATCAACTCCCTGTCGGAAGCTTAACCGCGGAATTCAAGGAGCTCCCATTGTGTTCCCCGTTCGAATGACAAACTGCTTCCTCGCCAGCCGTAAATCTCGCCGAACGTGAGTTTCGCGTTCTCGATTATTTTTCTTTTTTCTCTTTTTTTTTTTTCCTCCGTGCATCGAGGTTTTAATCCTTCGGGCGTTAATCATGAGAAATCGCGGTGCGTGCACAGCGAAACTGTGTTTCCTATAAAACAGCCACCGTCGTGTTTCCATCGGGCACCCGTCTTACTGTCCGGCGCTTATGGTTCTCAATGCCGAGATGACAAATACGTTGCGTTTAGCGATATTTATGCGAGCGGATCACGTCAGCTTCCGCTGACTGGACTACCCGGATTATCTCGTCCTTGAGAAATATCGCTCTCGCCCAGTTCGAGACGCTGCGCAACCTGTCCAGTTAGATCGTTCCGCGAGCGTAATATTAAGTTACTTCTCGGCTTTAGCTGAGCGAGCGAGCAAGTTCGGAACACGGTACAATGCGTTCTCAGGCGTTGAGAAATTAACGGAGGAATTTTTTTCGGAAGATTGAAACGCGCGAAATTGGAGTAGATCGGTGCTTCGCTGCGTGAGATAGAAAGTGTCAAAATAATTCATGAGCGTTGCAAGGAATACAAATGGATTCCTGAATGTGGAATGGAATGGAATTCACTTCATTCGCGAGACATTGAAACTCTCTCGGGCTGAAAGTTGAAGAGTTTTAACTTTCTGTCTGTTGTTCGCTCTGAAGCTTGTCGATTAATTTCGTGGTATTCACTTTCGAATATTGGAACATTATGACACGGTTCAGTTACGTATCGACGATCTTATTTTAGAGAAACAACAATACCTCCTATTTGAATTTGAATTGGAAATTTTCATTGCGCGAATTCGAAGGCTATGAAATTGACGTGAAATTAAGCTGAGAAACAAATTTGAAATAATAGACGATGTAAAATTGAATCAGAATTCCATCGAGTCTGTAGATGTATATCTTTCGTGCATCAATATGATATTCGAGGATACACAATGACGTGAATATACTGTACATTCGTTTCTTTTGTTTGTTTCGTGCTAATTCAATTTTGTAAAAATCACGACATTTGAACTAGTCACTGTATATTAACAACTATAAAAGTCTAGTCTATCACTGGCCGCGGATTATTTCATTTTGGTGATCGAACATTTCTCTCAAACGCAAACTAATAACATGTCAACGATTAAGTAAAATAAGTTAAGTAAATTAATTAATACAATTAAATTAAAAATACGATTAAAACAGATTTTTCTGCAAACCCATATATATATTTACGAATGATAACAGAAAAGTAGAATCTATAATATTCGGTAGAAAATTGCTTCACATACTAAAGGTGACTGAAATATTTTTTCTCGTATTCCGCGTATTTCGTACGACATCCTCTAAATATGTATAAAAAAGAAATCCATAGAGAGCACATTTAACGTTAGAACTACCGACGACTAAAGTAGAATATTCAAGTGCAAGAAAAATAACAATGCAACAAAGAACGCGAGCTTTAAAATATTAATATAAATTTATTAGATTTAAAATATTAATATTTCATTAAAATATTTTATTAAAAAATCACTCGCGTACCTAAAAATGACAGTGTCGTGCATGAAAAATAACAATTGCAAGAAAAATAACAATGCAATAAAGAACACGAGCTTTAAAATATTAATATAAATTTATTAGATTAAAAAATCACTCGAACACCAGCTTTAAAATATTAATATAAATTTATTAGATTAAAAAATCACTCGAACATGAGCTTTAAAATATTAAATAAATTTATTAGATTAAAAAATCACTCGAATACCTAAAAATGACAGTGTCGTGCATGAAAAATAACAATGCAATAAAGAACACGAGCTTTAAAATATTAAATAAATTTATTAGATTAAAAAATCACTCAAGTACCTAAAAATGACAGTGTCGTGCATGAAAAGTAACAATTGCAAGAAAAATAACAATGCAATAAAGAACACGAGCTTTAAAATATTAATATAAATTTATTAGATTTGAAATATTAATATTTCATTAAAATATTTTATTAAAAAATCACTCGAGTACCTAAAAATCACACTGTCGTAAAATTTCCACAGAAAATTATAAATATAAACCGGTCGTTTCGATGGCTCTGGTAGTTCTAGCGTTAAACGAACGATCCGGAAACCAGAGCCAAGATGCTCGCGACAGCCATCTATTCGGGCCTGGCGAACGAAGTCGGCCAGAAATCGAAACCTTTCCCACGTGTCCAACTGAAATTTGTTAAGCCCGCGCGTGGGCGGCCACCGGAGGCATCCTCCGCGCCGCTTTTTCATACTTATTCCTTTCTATCTTTCCTTCTTTTTCTGTTTTCTTTTTTCTCACGGGCAGCACACAAGGTTGCGCGTCGACGTTCCCTCTGCGGGCCAGGCATAAGTTATACGCGTATTATGCGGCTGCCGGGCAGCAGCCAGCATCACGAAACGGTAACACGAGAAACCGGACCCGCTTCTAACGCACACGGCCGCTTGTGGGTGTAGTCGGGGACCGTCTCTACCCCAGATTTACCTCGTGGCCGTTTCGTCGATTTCCACGCCGATAAAATCCACGCTACTGCCAGCCACCGTTCCGTCACCATCCACGTTCGTCTAATCCTCGTAAAAAAAAAAAAGAAAAAAAAAAAGAAAAAAAAAACGTCCACGTTCCCGGACCAAGCAGAACCAACTTGGCTGGCTATTCGAGGTTCGTCGAGAATGCACCCATTACACGTCGCCTCTCTCGAGCTTTCAGCCAAACGATGGATCTCGCTGCGGGGATCGTCGTTTTCGCGTGATCGTGGTTATTATGGGGAGCGATACAGAGTGGTTGGGAAGTTGGCAAGTTTCGTTGAAAGTCGAATCAGAGGACTCAAATAGACTATGAGAAGTATCGCGAAATCTTCCCCTTTTGATTGTACGAGATGTTGAGTATCAAAAAAAAAAAAAAAAAAAAAAAAAAAAATAACGAAGAGTGCTGAAAAACTGTGGTACGAAAAGTCTCTTGGGATACCTTTTATTGTCGTGAAAAGTTAAATCAGAGGATTTGATTATTGCTCAGAAGTATCGTGAAATCTCTCCGTATTTTGATTGTACTAG
>NW_025109154.1:0-3299 GCF_011392965.1 Frieseomelitta varia | reverse complement strand
TTTTTTTTTTTTTTTTTTTTTTTTTTTTTTTTTTTTTTTTTTTTTTTTTTTTTTTTTTTTTCTTGTGGGAGGGAAGTAACGTTCGCAGTAGTGCATTTGAAGTGGTTTTGAATGAGTTTTCAGTGTGGAGTTATTACACAGTGTTCTTGCGAACGAACACGAACGAATAAATAATAATAGTTGAAATATCGAATAATTTCTAGGTATTGTTTCTCACGTTGAATATTAAAAACGTTCGTTTCATGTTGATCGAAAATTTTGCCCATTTGTGATGTTTAATGTTCGCAATAATTCCCACGAAAGATATTAAATTGATCAGCGATTACCGGCTTATAATTGTATTTAGTTTGATTTTTAGAAGCTCGATAAAATAATTCTCGCGTGAATTTCACGTTGTTTGGTATTTAATTCGATCACGATATTTAACATCTGCAACATTAGAAGACTACGGATTCTCACGTATCTATGGGAAATTCGAAACGGATGGAAAAGTATGTAAAATATCCAAAATACCGCGTCTTTTATAACATTCTCTATCGAGACAACACTCCCGAAAATTCGACTGTCATCTGTCACAACAATGTAGAAAATCTGTCACGTAAACTCAGACTAAAATCCCCTGTGATCCTTCAATCCTTTTAACACAGTTCCCCTTTTTAGAAAATCAAATTCACAAAGAACAATCATTTTCTCTCCCTCGCGTGTAAAAACCGTGTTGCACTTAAATTTGCAAGAAAATTAAAAAGAAAAAAGAAAGAAGGAGAGAGAGAGAGAGAAGTTATTTTCAAGAAAAGTGCAAAGGTAATTTTTACAAAGACTGCGTACTTTTCGGAAAACTTGCGAGCCGGCAAAATCGATCGGAAGCATCGGCCGGAGCCCTTCGAAATTAAACGTTGGAACGAGGGGTAACAGTTGCTCCCTTCGGCGTGGTTCCACACCCCGATGATCCGAGAGAGTTCCCTCTCGCCGTTGCCATAACTCATCTAAGAGAGAGAAACGAACAGCCAACGGCCCCTCCTGTTCTTCGTTTCTCTCCCTTATTTCCTCGCGTGTAAATACACGTGCACGCGCGATACGCGCAGACAGGCCTCTGACCTCTGTGTACAAAGAGTTTCTCTCGCCGGTGTGAGATCGGATATTCGGCTGTTGGCGCAGCCTCGGTCCACGGCGAGGCTTTTGTCCACGGCCAGAATTCGAGGGGGTAATTTCGAGAGGCACCCAACGACGAGGAACCAGCTCTCTCTCTCTCTGTGTTTCTGTTTCTCTCTCTGCCTTTTCTATGCAACGAACACAAGCAGCGACATAAGGCTTCACGATCGTGCGTTCAACGCTCTCCCCTCATCTCGTTTTATTTCTTTTTTTATTCTCTCTCTTTCTATTTCTTTCTTTTTTTTTTTTTTGTGTGTGTGTACTAGTTGCACAGAGCACAGAGAGAGAGAGCTGCGTTGGATATAAATTATATTTGGAAGTGAGAGCGGAAAGCTGCGACGCGAATCTGGGCCATTTTGTAACTCTCGTTGGTGAATAATAATTCTGGTCACGAAGTTGTTTCACGGGCGAGTTAGCCTGAATTATTTATATACGAGGGGTGGTTTCGATGGACGTATCGATGGCGTTTTCTTCGAGGCAGTAGCCATTTTTGTATGACCAGATTCCGAGAATTGTAAATTTGGTTAGAGGACGCGTAATAAAAATATAGAGACATTGAGAATTAGGGTGAGATATTCTCTCGTGCAAGTATAAATTGGATGCAAGTCGCGCATTCTGATGATTGTCAGTGATTTTTTGAAAAAATCATAAACAGAGTGCAACTTGATTTCGAGAAATATCTCGATTTATATACTGATCATTTTTACAGACGTAACAACTCAATTAATTGTCAATTAATTGCAACAGAATTCTGAAGGAATTATCTTCTCTATCGTTAAAATTACAACCCGATCTGTGTAAACTCGTGAACATTTCACTCTTGATTTCGCATACGTTTTCGTATAAAATTACCTCTTTCTCAATTAACCGCACAAAACGCCCACGCTCAAACTGCGAAATATGTGCGCTCAAATTTCCACGGCCACCCCGAGTTAATTTACCCCCTCCATCTGTCGAATTTCATCACGTCGCGCTGCCTCCAACTTCCGAGGCTCTCCAAACGTTACAGCGTTTCACAATTTTCCAACCGGAAGTTTCCAAAGTATATCCATAAAACAATAGTACGCCGCGAATTACACTTGTTTTTTTTTCAAGCACATCGGCTCTACGAAGTTCGGATAGAATCTCTCTGGTGGCCAATTATTCGTGGTTTAACAAATGGATAAGAGGGGGCTTGGATAGAAAAGTTGAACACGATAATTTTTCAAGCGGCGAGACAGAGAGAGAGAGAGAGAGAGAGAGAGAGAGGCTCGTCAGCCGACCCTCCGGTGACCCGAAATATTTTATTAAAATCATTGAATAAATTTCCATGAGATGCAGATGATTGTGATCTGGTCTCGAGTCTCGTAAAACCATCCAGCGGTGAACGTGCCCGCTCTTAAAACCGAAATCCTCACGCGCGCCTGAATTTCAGTGGAAAATTCGTGAACGATGATGCGTGATAGTCGATAGAGGCGGGAAAATTGAGGTCAGCATTGTTTTCAGGGAGAATCGATGATTATTAGCATGTTATCGATGTTGCCAGGGTGTATTTATCATGATGTTCTTCCACGATGAATTATGAATTATGAATTAATCATTTGCATTATATGCGTATATTATTAAGTATCGTAGACTATTGCAGTATACGATACTACAATGTAGTATTGAAGTATTGTAATGTACAAATGTATATATAATACTACACTATTTGGTAGTATGTGGTATTATGCTTCGATATCCTATAGTTTGTATTTAGTTGTACATGTTTAATAAATTTATGTTATAGTAAATGTCGTAGTATATATACTAATATGTAACATTGTAGTAGAATATTGTAGTATGTAATAGTATGTACGTAATATAATGTTATAGTATCATAATATCAGTATATGGTAATAGTGTGTGCGTAATATAATGTTATAGTATAATATCTGTAAATGGTAATAGTGTGTGTGTAATATAATGTTATAGTATCATAATATCAGTATATGGTAAGTGCATATAATAGTATGTGCATAATATAGTATTAGTAGAGTATTATAATAATATTAGTAGAGTATTATAGTATTATAGTATAGTATTAGTAAAGTATTATAGTATTATAGTATAGTATTAGTAGAGTATTATAGTATTATAGTATAGTATTAGTAGAGTATTATAGTATTATA
>NW_025109153.1:0-3294 GCF_011392965.1 Frieseomelitta varia | reverse complement strand
CATTTATGCAATTATTACATATTAAAATATGCAAAATATGTTCAAAATATATTATTTTTATTTTTATTATATTTTATTATTATTTTATTGTTATAATTTTTTTTATTTATTATAATTTTCATTACAATATGCAATTATAATTTTGGTAATTGTGCATAAAAAGGTACCTCACCGAATTTGATGAAATTTAAATATGTTGTCAGGATGAAAATTTGGAACAACTTCTTCCTATACGTATAACCGCCGCTCGGCCTTGGTTTCCGAAATTTTTGCAAAAAACTATTACTTCTACTGTAATGAAAATTGCCTATAGCTACGTGGCTGTGGCAGCGTGTGTGTAAGCGTTGAGTCACCGATTGTTTATGGTTTCTATAAATACACCGAGGTGACAGGCAATGGACGCGTATAACGGGTGTGAAAACTCGCCTCGCGGCGTCCGGAATAAAAAAACCTAACCCGAACCTTATTTAAACCTAACTATTCTACCTAGTAACTAATTTAATGGATTAGGTTCTGGTCAGACTTTCTATTCCGCGAGGTGGCTGGCTACTCAGATCGAGTTTTTAAGTACACCCGTTATACGCGTTCATTGCCGGCTGCCTCGATGTATCTAACTACAAATAATCGGCGCTTACACACTCAACGCTTACACACATGCTGCCACATACACGTAACTATAGGCAATATTTATTGTCATAGTAGCAATAGTTTTTTGCAAAAATCTCGGAAATTAAAACCGAGCGCGAGTTATATGTATAGGAAAAAGTTGTTCAAAATTTTCATCCTGATAACATATTTAACACATTGTGGATGGAAGACGCGAAATCGCATCTTTCAATTTTCAACAGTTGACGGAAGACGAGAATTCTCGTGTGCGGACAGGAAACGCTTTTTGCATTGTAGGGGACACGACAGGCAACGTTATATATAACTTATATTATATATTATGTATAATGTATAATTATATATTACAATGATAATTTTTCAAGAAGTAGGAAAATTGTTTCTTAACATATCACACCAAGAAATGTGTGATTTACTAGAGGTATTTTCATTTTATTTAATAAAATTCCACTAAACTGAAACATAATTAATAAAATAATACACTTGTTAAACGCTATAAATTGCTTGAACCCTTTCATTCATATATTAAATAATTCAAAAATACGAGAAAATACAGGCTATATGTTTATCCGAGCATATCGTCCTCAATGTGTTAAAATAAATATAAAATAAATAATAGTTAAAATGTACATAATAAATAGATTCTTAAATATTACTATAAAAAATATACACTAATATTTAAGAATATTTTATCATTGTGAATTAAGGAAGTGCATATATGCATTGTACAGGGTGTCAAGAAATTATATGTTATGACCTTCATAGCGTGATTCTACGCCTTCGGTGAAGATCTGTTAAAAAAGTAGACCGCAAAGTTGACCTTGACCCGGTTTTTTGAAGTTTTGATATGATTGTATCATATTCTACTAATCGACAAGATGAAATGTCTCCAAGGAACCATGTGTCGGAAATGACCTCTTCCCTCAGAAAATAATGTTGAGTCTTCTATAATTTTTAAACTCATTTTATTTATATTATTGTATATTATAGTATTCATAGTGAAATATAGCATCTCGCATAGAATTTATATTGGAATTTCTATGAATTATTCTCTTAAGCATATTACGTCAAATTATTATTATTATTTACGTAAAACCATCAGTGGATGAGCTCGAGCAAGAGCAATGATTTGTTCTTCTTTACGCCAATGAATACGGGGTCTGCCTCATAATGACGAAAAATTTAGAAAAATTAGTAGGTAAAAACATTTTATGAACAAATACTATTTTATATAAATAATTAATCTAAAATTCTCACGTCTGTAGGTTAGGTAGTAATCAATTTCGTTCGATTTCCATTCCATTTATTTTTATTTATTTTTATTCTACAAGGATTTATTAAAATTATTCAAGTATCGTCACTAGTATAAGTTAATAATTGATATAATATATATATATTATTATATTATTATATATTATATATTATTATATTATTATGTTATTATATATTATATATTATTATATTATTATATATTATATATTATATATTATTATATTAATATATATATATATTATATATATTCATATAATATAGTTAATATAATTTGTAGCGGCCTACGATTCCTTTAGAACGAGATTTAAACATGAATAACCCAAGCAGCAAGTGGCTGTGCGTCTAGTGTCAAAGTGCGAGCGATCACAATGTTCAACAAACAGCAGCGTTGCCACTGCTAGGATGGGTGGCCCCATCCATTAAAAGTGATTTTCAGTTAATATTAAACTGTGTATCATAATGATGGTGGCTTATTTAAGATATCCCATATCTTCCGAATATATTTCCTTCTCTCTATATCATTCGCTCTTGTGCTTTGTCGACAGTGATATACGTACGAAATAATGATGATTAGGCGATCGATCACAATGTGTTCAATAAGCAAACAGCATTGCCACTGCTAGGATGGGTGGGGAATGGATGACCCATCCATTAAAAGTGATTTTCAGTTAATATTAAACTGTGTATCTCATAATGATGGCTTATTTAAGATATCCCATATCTTCCGAATATATTTCCTTCTCTCTATATCATTCGCTCTTGTGCTTTGTCGACAGTGATATACGTACGAAATAATGATGATTAGGCGATCGATCACAATGTGTTCAATAAGCAAACAGCATTGCCACTGCTAGGATGGGTGGGGAATGGATGACCCATCCATTAAAAGTGATTTTCAGTTAATATTAAACTGTGTATCTCATAATGATGGCTTATTTAAGATATCCCATATCTTCCGAATATATTTCCTTCTCTCTATATCATTCGCTCTTGTGCTTTGTCGACAGTGATATACGTACGAAATAATAATGATGATTAGGCGATCGATCACAATGTGTTCAATAAGCAAACAGCATTGCCACTGCTAGGATGGGTGGGGGATGGATGACCCATCCATTAAAAGTGATTTTCAGTTAATATTAAACTGATGTATCATAATGATCGCTTATTTAAGATATCCCATATCTTTCGAATATAATATTTCCTCTTCTATATCATTCGCTCTTGTGCTTTGTCGACAGTCATATACGTACGAGATAATGGTGATTAGGCGCTTTGCCTATTTTTTTTTCTCCTGTACGCACACACTTATACGTGTCGTCAGAACATCTGCACCTAAAGAAGCTCCTAAAGGAAAAAAAGAAAGAGTAAAAAATGTTTTTTTAATGAAATAATGTA
>NW_025109152.1:0-3290 GCF_011392965.1 Frieseomelitta varia | reverse complement strand
ACAATTTTTTTTTTTTTTTTTTTTTTTGTCACAAAAAAATGACAGACGTACACCGGCAGCATTTTGGTGGCGGTGAATCCTTACAAAATGTTCGACATTTACGGCCTGGACCAAGTGAAACTCTACGAGGGACGAATACTTGGCACACTGCCACCGTGAGTTACCAACATTACAATTTAAGCTTTAAAGTATAATAAATTTATAGCAAAGGAATTAAAGTGCAAGGTTCATACGAGTTTCTATTGATACGCTTTGTTAAAAATCACTCGAGTACCTAATAATACGCTGTTATAATATATAAAATTTAAATTTAGTATAGAAAATCATAAACTGGTCATTTTGGTCATTTTGGTACTTCTAGTACTAGCTCGAGTTAATTAAATAAAATACTAAACACTTCACACAATTCACGCAACAAATTCAGTCTTCTCTTCTTATCTACTCGACATCTTTTCGTTTCTATCGTGCTGTATCTAATAATAAACTGCAATAAATGGATAAAATTTCCATAGAAAATTATAAATTGCTCCACTTTGGTAGTTCTAGTGTTAATTCGAGTTAATTAAAAAAAAAAAAAATACTAAGCATCTCATACGCGACATCTTTTCGTTTCTATCGTGCTGTATCTGATAATAAACTGCAATAAATGTATAAAATTTCCATAGAAAATTATAAATTGCTCCACTTTGGTAGTTCTAGTGTTAATTCGAGTTAACTAAAAAAAAAAAAAAATACTATAGTATTTCATACGCGACGTCTTTTCGTTTCTATCGTGCTGTATCTGATAATAAACTGCAATAAATGTATAAAATTTCCATAGAAAATTATAAATTGGTCCACTTTGGTAGTTCTAGTGTTAATTCGAGTTAACTAAAAAAAAAAAAAAAAATACTAAGCATCTCATACGCGACATTTTTTTCGTTTCTATCTGTGGTGTAGGATACTTCATACATTAATACAAGTTTATGCAATTGCAGTCATCTGTTCGCCGTGGGCTCGTCGGCGTACAGTCAGGTAACTGCGGCGAACAACGCCAGCGCGAATCAAGTGGTCGTCATTTCCGGAGAATCCGGTTCGGGAAAAACGGAATCGACGAAACTCGTGATGCAGTATCTAGCCGCGGTAAATCGCGCGCCGAATAATCTCGTCACCGAGCAAATCCTCGAGGCGACGCCCCTGCTGGAGAGCTTCGGGAACGCGAAAACTCCCAGGAACGACAACAGCAGCAGATTTGGAAAGTATTTGGAAGTATATTTCAGAGAGTGAGTATCTCGGAGTTTTTAAAATTCGCGCGACTCCAACAGCACGAACGAAATAGTATTTTTGGGCACCTCGTATGTATACCTCGAATGTCCCATAGCGGTGTAACCGAGTAGATGATTTTACGCGAAAAAAAAAAAAATGAGTCGAAAAGAAAGATATTTTCATATTTATATATATGAAAGTATATAAAGTACTCGCAAGTTACGAGACACCCAGTATTTACACTTCATTCAATTATCCAATTAAGAAATTAAGAAATCTCATTCAAGTCGCTGTGCGAAAAAATCAGCATGACCTGTGTCATATAAAAAGAAACGATTAAGCTGAAGATTTCATTCAACCGATTCGCCAATTATTTTTAGCGGAGTGATAGTAGGGGGAAGGATAACGCAGTACCTCCTCGAAAAGAGTAGGATAGTCACGCAAGCGCCAGAGGAAAGGAACTATCACGTGTTCTACGAGCTGTTGGCTGGTCTCGACCAGCAACTCAGGGACAAGTACGGACTGCTGACGCCGGACAAATACTTTTATCTGAATCAGGTAACCTTCGACAGCTTTCAACGTCATCCGCAATGCGGACCAAGTCACTGAATTTAAATCGTCAGGGTGGGAATTGCGAGATCGATGGGAAGAGCGACACTCAGGACTTCAAAGCCCTCCTGTCTGCCATGCAAGTGTTGGGATTCACGTCCGAGGAGCAGGACACGATCTTCAAGATCCTCGCCAGCGTGTTGCACCTCGGGAACGTGTACTTTCATCGGAAGCAGATGAGACACGGCCAGGAGGGCGTGGAGGTCGGCTCCGACGCCGAAATTCGCTGGGCTGCTCATCTCCTTCAAGTGAATTCCGATGGGATCATCAGAGCGCTCACGACCAAAACGACAGTAAGTCGTCAAGCTAGCTGTCTCTCTGTTCCGATTGGAAAACAACTGAGAGTTTACTCGTTCGCAGGAAGCAAGAAACGAGAGAGTTTTCACGGCGCTGAATATCGACCAGGCTCTGGACGCAAGAGATGCGTTCGCCAAGGCTCTGTACAGTTCGCTGTTCTCCTGGCTGGTCGCTCGTATCAATCACATCGTCTACAAAGGGACGAAACAGACGGCCGCCATCTCGATACTCGATATATTCGGCTTCGAGAACTTCGCGGAGAACAGCCTCGAGCAACTGTGCATCAATTACGCCAACGAGAACCTTCAGTTCTACTTCAACAAGCACATATTCAAGCTGGAGCAGCAGGAATACGCCAAGGAGAAGATCGACTGGACGACGATCAATTACACTGTTCGTTTCTTTCATTGTCTTTCTTTTCTCTTCATTGTGGTAACTAACGATATATTGCTTGGACAAAAAGATTTTTTTTGCAAAATTTACACAAAAACAGTGGCATCATTAATTTCCGAGATATTTGACAAAATATGTTCCATACCCTCAACTTTGAGGATAGTTTTCTTCTCAACGATTTTACATTTTTATTATATTATTATATATACATATTTGTTATATTTATATTTAAATTATTATATTAATTTGTTAATTTATATTTATATATCTGTTATATTTACATTTCATATTTTTGCCTCATTTCATAAAAATCGGTGATTTGATACTTATGGTATGTTGCCACGTGAGAAATTTCCTTTCGCTCGATACACAGGACAATTTGCCGGTGATACACCTGATAGCGAAGAAGCCAGTGGGGATCCTTCATCTGCTGGATGACGAGAGCAACTTCCCAAAAGCGACCGATCTCTCGTTCTTGGAAAAATGCCACTACAATCACGCCCTGAGCGAGTTGTACTCGAGACCGAGAATGAACTCCGCCGAGTTCGCGATCAAACACTACGCTGGGCAAGTTTGGTACAACGTGGAGGGTTTTCTGGATAAAAATAGAGACACGCTGAGACCGGACGTCGTGGAGCTATTGATAAGCAGTAAAATATCCGTGAGTGTGTTTTTCTTTTCTCTCTCTCTCTCTCTCTCTCTCTCTCTCTCTCTCTCTCTCTCTCTCTCTCTCTCTCTCTCTCTCT
>NW_025109151.1:0-3284 GCF_011392965.1 Frieseomelitta varia | reverse complement strand
TGACATTTACAATTATTGTCACAATTAATTTTCTTCTGTCCAAATATATCTCTAACTTTCTCATCAATTGTTTCATGGCTTTTTCCCTTTTTGCTAAAATCACTATATCATGTGCATAGGCTAAAGAGAATTTCCTTTTCCCTACCTTGATTCCTGCCGCCAGTATTTCCCTTAATATTACTTCCATGTCTGCGATGTACAACGTGAACCATGTAGGGTTTAGGCAGCAATCTTGTCTTACCCCACAGGTAGTCCAGAATTCCTCTGTGACGTCCTGTCCTACCTTTATTACATTTTTGGTCTCCTTGTAAATCTCTTTTACTCTTTCTATTAGCTCTACACTTATTCCCTTCCTTGTCATTACTTCCCAGAATATGTTTCGACGCTATCGATGATTGCTCTCAGATCCACAAAAAAGGCATATAATTTCCATCATTTGATTTTTAACTGTCTATCTATCACATGTTGCAGGATGTACATGTTATCTACCATACCCTTAACTTTTCTGAAACCTGCTTGAGTATCATCTCTTTCGATTCTATTTCTGTTTTTAACCTCTTATTTAGTACTGCTACGTATAACTTATAGGTCATGTTCAGTAGTTTTATTATTTATTATTTGAGTAATTGATTTAGGCAGCTGTCTATTACAATCTTGTTGTACGTATGTGTTTGCGATACTACATAATTTTAGAATATTAGATTTATACTTATACTATGATAACTTATTAATATTAGAATGAGCCTATAGAAGTACATAAATAAAATAAAGATATAAGATTTAAAATTTAAACTAAGGCTAAGAGCGGCTTTCAGCTCCATTGTATTTTGGCTTAGCGTAAATCATATATCTAGATACAGTGTTCTGATTCTTATTACACTATTCGTAAAGTATTATATCCTCTTTACGTCTTCTTCAGTATTCGAGTTAAGGATTTTTATGATGCTTTCGCACTTGTAGTCATGCGGCCTGGATTCGTTGTACATCGGGCATTCGCTTAATATATGTTTTAACGATTCTCCAGAATTGTTATTGCACAGGTGACATATGTTCTCCTCCTTAATATGGTACGCGAGTCCGTCATTGCTTCTTATTCTCCATACACTCCCCCTGCTAATTTTAATTGGGTGAGTATTCTCTTGTATTTTATTGGGGTAGACATTTTCCGGTACACCTCCGGTTTTATTTCTGAGATATTCTTTATGTTTTGATGGATAAAGCTGTATGCAGATTTCTCCTCTCTAGTTTTGTCATTCTGGAAAAGTTTTCTTTGATTTTATTTAAGATTATTTCTTCTTCGTTGACGTATTTTAGATTTTACGGTTTAGGTGATTTCATCGCCATTCTAATATTGTTTTTACTTGGAAAAACCAATTTCTTTTCGGTTCCGGGTTTCTTGCATCTATGTTTATAAATTTTTGCAAGCATCTTTTGGGGAATCTCTTGTCCCTCATATTTCTGCCCAAGAATTGAAAATTCTTTTAATAATTTCATATTCCAGGCATATTCCAGGCTTCCACGTACTTCTAATCTGATCATGAAGCTTGAAGTGCACGTCTAGAAGTCTTTTCAAGAATTTTGTTTGTACTTTTTCCATTTCTTTCAAATATCTAGTCCCCCATATGCTAATTCCATAAAGTGTTAATAAGGTTACTACCAAGGAGTTTGATTGCCGCTTCCCAACTAGTGCATTTTGAGATAACCAAAGGTTTCCATATAGCACCAATTGCTATTCTTGCCTTTGATATGGCATGTTTTACCTCAGTTGAGAGTTCCTGTGGATGTAAAGATTGTTCCCAAGTAAAGGTAGCTCTTCACATATTCTATTGCTTTATAGCAAACCCGTTTATTCTTGGCTTGTTTGCCTTATCTATTGCATGTTAATATTTTTCTAATGTTTTTAGTTTGTCTTGTAGATCAATGAGATTATTATATGAGCTTCAATTACTAAATCATCGGCAAAGAGGCATGTTTTCGATCACTCCGGTGTGACCATGTTGTATAAAAAATTTATCGATGTCATATAACATTATTGAGAATAGGGTGGTGCTCAGTGTATCTCCTTGTAGTACTCCTCTTATGTTAGCTTTTTCATAAATCTTTTTGATTGTATTTACCATTTGAGAGCTGACACCCCCACTGTATATCTTGTGCTATAGAAAGGTAGGTTGAGTCGAAAACCTTTCTGAATCAACAAATAAGATGTATAGTTTCGTTTTAGTCGTCTGGAGGGTTTCTGCTATTTTATATTGTAATGTGAAAATGTTGCCTCCGCATTCTCTTCCTATTCTGTAATCTGTTGGTCAAACTTGAGGTGAAAATTTTCAGGATTGTATTTGCTAGCTGTATGCCTCTGTAGTTATTTGGATCTTTTGGGTCTCCTGTTTTATACAGCATAGTAAGTTGAGTATTACTCTAGCTGTCCAGAATTGTCCCTTTCTCCATCGTTTTGTTCATTATTCGGAGCAATAACTTTGCGTTTTGTGGGAAGTATTTGTAAAACTCATTTGATATTCCGTCTGGCCCTGGCGACTTGTTTGTTTTCAGTCTTCTTAGCACTTTCTTTAGCTCAGTAGTTTCAATTGGCTTATCGGGGAAAGGGTGCCTCTCGTCTTTATAGATTGTTTTTGATGGTTCACTGGTTTTATGGATTTTTCTGAGGTAGCGTTCCCACTCCTCGGGCTTTACCTCACATTCATTCGATGTTTGTTTCTAAGTTTTTTTATTGTTTTCCAAAAGTGTCTTGCATTTCTTACTTCTTCCATATCCTTCTGAAGTTTTCTGATGTTTTCCTTTTTCTTGTTTTTTATTAGGTTCTTGTATCTGTTTCGAAGTTCTATGTTTTGCCTTTGACTTTTCATCTTGAATCTTTCTGTAAATTCGAGTTTGTATTTTGAGTTCTTTTCTAATTGTTTTACAGTCATTGTCAAATTTTGCCATTTTTTATTTATTTTATTTCTTTGGTAATTCTTAGTGTTTGTTCCATATCCGCGATTTTTGTAGCCCTTTTTATTCCTTCAGTGAGTATTTCGTGGATTTCGTATAAGTTTTTGTTTCCTGTATTTAAGTCATTTTCACATAGTAAGTCTTATTTCATACAGTAAGTCTCAAGAGTATTCGTACTCCTCCAATTTTACACTTTGAATGATTATTATTTTCTAAAAATGTGAGTTACGGTATTCTATGAAGGGGGATGTATGCTAGAATATCTAAGCTTTCCAATTGATATAAATTTTATTATAAAAAAACATTTCAATATAACAAAAATGTAGCCATACAAATTC
>NW_025109150.1:1079220-1101244 GCF_011392965.1 Frieseomelitta varia | reverse complement strand
CTTTATATTGGATCGGTTTCGATTAAAAAAAAAAAAAAAAAAAAAAAAAAAAAAAAAGGAAAACGACTCTGTCGATTAATCGATTTATATTCATCGAGCCATAGTTCACAATTATACCTCGGTAACTCGATCGAGCATTAGCCACGCGGATAACAATGTCACGCGCCTCATATCGGCGGTGAATTTCAAATCGGCGATCGGCGCCGATCTCGAAGACACCGGGCCGGCAATAACACCGAAGATCACCATCGACAATTTTATTTAAATTCAACCGCCGTTGGCAATCATATTTCACCCGAGCGATGTGCTCGGTGCATAAATGAGCGTGGCTCGCCGAGTTTACGCGTTCACGACGCGCCCCTCGCCCAACAAGGGCGACACTTACGAACACTTCCCCGTGACACAATTATTAATCGTTGAAAGTCGTGGCAACGACATCGACGACTCAGCAGAATCACGGCCACGATCTGCTAATAAACGGAAGTGGCTGCTGGAAGACGAGTTCCCCGATTATATTGCCTCGAAACCGAGGCGGGGTGAGAACTTCTGTTTCCCTCCTAGCCAGCCGCGCGGTAACTTCGTTAATTTCTTATTAATGGCGATGAAGTTTCGCGAGTTGGTTGGTACGGCTGAGAACTTGCGAGACTTTAAAAACAAAAAAAACAAAAAAAAAAAAGAAGAAAAAGAATGGAACCCGGCCCGGGCGCCTGCCTGTCATTCAGATCTCGCAGCGTATTGTTCCGGCGAGTAAAAAAAATCGGTCGACGATGGAAATGCAGGAAGCAGATGGCCGAGGGTAATGGCTGTTTAATAACGGGCGCGTGCAGACGCATCGATTATCAAAGGCAAATATTTGCGACGGTTGTGTTGCATTGCGCTGGATGGGTCATCTAATTTCTTCGCTTCGAGAGTACCTGTTCCACGGAAATATTTGTTTTGGACGATGATTACGCGATATATGAAGAAACGTACAATGGAAATTAGTATAGAAGTGTGGAAGTTGACGAACATTACTTTGAACGCCTGCTGTTCCTAAGCGAGGCTGTGAGCCACATTTCACAAACAGCTCGTTAATTATTAGGCTGTTTCAATAACTTTGTCCATCTTGAGTGTCTCCGTTGTCTCTGGATATATGAAAAAATTTTTCCAAGCCAATTTTTCCAATAAATTTGAATTATCTTAAATTTCAAATTTAAAAATCTGATTATCTTAAATGTCAAAAATTACGTTTAAATTCGACTAAAATTTGAAAGGTTGAAATTGAAGTATAAATTTTGTGTTTAAAATTTCATTTTGTATTTGTGTTTAAATTTAACAGAGTGAATCGATATTGATCATATCATCATCTTATCATCTATATTAATAAATTATTAAAAAGATAAGGTATAAAAGTGTCAGTCAGTATACAAAGAGGGTGAAGAAATTTCAGAAATTTCAAAATTCACTTTTTTAAATGAAATAATATTTGTTGAAAAATCATTTGTTCAAGAAATATTTTAATCTTAATTCCGTTAAATTTATCATATAAAAAAAAAAAAAACAGAGAAGACAGAGGATGTATTTTTATATTCACCTTCACATTTCACCGTCCTTGTCTTTCACGCATACACTTTACAAAATTAAAATTAAAATATCTCTTAAACTAATTATTTTTCAATACACACAGATTGATATTTTTTTATAATGGTCGATTAATGGATAAAAAAGTAAAGGTGACCTCGAGATCTTCGAAATCTCTCTTTTCTTTACTTTCATTGACAAATTTTATCAATATTTCTAAAAATAATAAAGATGAGCAAAATTATTGAACCGCCCTATATTTCCTATATTTAATGTCTCCAATGTTTTCAAATGACACCATGCTTGGAAAGTTTGGAAAAGTCAGATTTTCAATAGAACGGATCAATTGATTTACATGAGTTTTCCCTCCTCATTCTACTTAGTTAGTTATTTGCATGAGACATTGAATGTAGATAGAGTAGATCGAAAGTTTGATTCATACTTGATCGATGGACCAAGAGTGTCTAAGGTAATCACCCGAGCTTAGAAAGTTTAACCTTTATCTCTATTACCATAGTATCACATGAATACTGATCATTATCGCTATATACAAGGAATACGTATGGATACATGTCGAATTTCAAACAATTCTGTTAATTCCTCTATTTCTATCAATTGAGAACTATGAAACAGGCATCCTTCACAAAGCCACGTGTTTAATGGTTTACTAAATGGTAAATAATTTGAACGCTATGTGAACTCGGATAACAATGATTCCATGTTTCTAGTTACGCTTTATGATTAATTAATTTAATCCAATTTACCAAGTGAATTTAATTTGCAAAACTTAATAATCTAAAATCTACGTGCAAGTTACCTTATCTCAACATTATGTATTCATGTTGTTTTGTTGGAAAACGACGTCCACCAGGAAGGTTCAGTAATCGAATCTACTGGTTAGTTTAACGTTCGAACGCTTCCCCGTGAAGTGTCGTTCCTTATCTAAATTTATGATCGAACGACCACCGATACGAGAGAAAATTAGAAAACTGAAAAATATACTTTCCCGTGCTACATGTAGTTTTAGTTCAAAACGGGAAAATCGGAAGAGGCAGTTTCACAAAATGAATTTAAAACGAACACGAGCAATAAATAATATAAATTGTCTGGTGTTACTTCTCAATTTCATTTTATGTATATACATATGTTATATTAAATACACATTAAAATTTTTCTATATACATGGTAAAAAAGGATAGAAACCACTGAACCAATTTTCTTTATACATTTTTCTTCTTCTTACTATCTCTTTCCCTCGAGTATTGAGCTACAATGTCTCATTTCAGACTTACAACAAAACACGAATTTCATGTTCATATTCACAAAATCCACGCACAGCTGAGAAACAAAATGGCAACTGATACTAGTCGATTTTTTACTGTATGCCATACTCAACCCTTGCCTCACACTGGCCTCAGAAATCTTCTTGTCACTGTCGTTTCACGCGCAGTAGATCAGGGTGGTTCATTCGTGGAAACAGGCTAAAGCTAGATGATACGGTGTTTGTGGTAGAAAACGAAAGCACAGTCAACCGATACGTCCAACATCTCGAAAGCCTGGTAGTTAGTATCAGTGACCATTGTGTCTGGACATCTTCGGCGAAAGCCCGGGCAACGCTGACGAAACGTGCACCAGAGTAGGGCCGAAGGAACATCAACTGCAGAAGCCAACAGGCTGATGATTTGCGAGCGACGTAACGGAGTAAAATCACGTCAACACTCGAACGAACGTAGCCATTTGTCACGGGGTGTAATTCGATCGGTCCGACGAGCGTGCGTAGGTCGGCCAGGTCCTTGCAAGCTGCAAGCTCGTTGCATGGCCGGATGGAACTTAATGCGGTACGTCACACTATGCAAATACAGGATGCTCCGGGGGATAATGCAGGCAAGAAATTGCGTTTGACGCGCCTATATCAGCCGGTACTTAAGGGGCACATGCCGTTCTATATGGCTGTGCTTGACGCGCCTATATCAGTCGCCGTTCAAAGTTGAATGTACGTACGTATGTATGTACGTATATGCGAATGTGTACGATTACGAACGTGATGCGTACTTACAGTCCACTGTCTTACGACGATGCTATAGTTTCCTCGAAGAGAAAAAAATGAACGTGCGAGTGACGATGAGAAAGAAAACTTCTGTTTCCTTTTCTTTTCTTTTTCGTTTCGTTTCGTTTCGGTTTTCCAAGAGAACGATAAATGAAAACGATTGAGGGGAATTTTGTAGCAATCGTTGCATCGATCTTCACTAAATCGAGGGCGTCGGTTCAAGTTACGATGGCTGTGACACATAATTTCCTGTACGTGTCGTTGCTTAGTGGCGTTGATAGTGGCACAATTCAAAAAAATTTCAAATTTGCTTATACAATTGCATCCGAATACGAAAACGATATATTTATGATTCGATCAGTTATGCGTCAGAGGGCTGGTCTGCCGTTACCGATCTATCAATCATTATCAATGCAAGTTTACATTTTACACATTCTAAATGTTTTAAAATTCACAATTACATTTTCCAAGTGGTGCCACTACCAGTGCCAAGCAGCGATCTCTGGAAAGGAGATTCAGGGAATATGACGACCATACAGTAGTCATGAATACTTTCTATAAAGATTGATACTTATTTACAACTTCGTACAAATAATCGTACAACAAATTAAATTAAGATTATACATAAAATCATCGTGAAATGAAATGATACGAGAAATCATTGTAATTTCAGTCATCATTTTTTCAAAATCACGATGAATTTAGTTACAAAAAAATGTTCAACATGTACAAAAACATTTATTAAATTTGCAAAATTTTCAAGAGGAAAAGTATATATATTTATTACTTTTCAAAATGATACGAAAATACCTGATAGAAATGAACTCTGTATTGTGAAAGTAGAGTCGTCACGCTTTGAAATGAGTCTTCTATGATTTTTTATCACGAAGTTATAATACTTTGCTTCTCACTTCGATAAATAACATTTAGTGACTCTTTGTGCAGTATTTAAGATGTCTGACCACATAGGAGTTTATTCTACTCAAAATGTCTGACCACGGTTTATTTTATTTAATATCAATTAAAAATAAAAGTTTCCAGATTCGACCTATGCATGATCAAGGAGCTTTTCTTTATAAATAAGTAAAGCCGAAGCAGCCAATTTCTTTCAAGTTAAGCACACGAAAGTGAGAAAGTTAACAAATACTTAACGGTAATTTAAAAAATTCAGCTATAATTAAAAAAAAAATATTTGTTAGTCTCGAGAAATGTATATTCTTTGATGAGCAATAACCCTTAAACAATTCCAAAAGGATATTAACATCTTTCTTGCAAAGACATTGATTAGACAAATCAGATAGATGCAAAAGTGATTCGAATGAAATGAATCATTTTGCTGAAAAATTTATATTCACAACGTTTATAAATAATGAAACTATTTTCTGGAACGTTCTTCCAGTCGGCTGACGTCTATTAGAGCAACATTTCATTTATAGATATATTTCGTTTCAATTGTATCATATTCAACAAGTCCATATATATTGGAGACGTATCTTCCATTTCTCAATTTGAATAAACGCACGCTATCACTTCGAGCGAAACATTGAAATGAAAACGGACAGATCTGATTTATGGTACATAAAATACAGTTCATAGAATATATAATCAATGAAACGATGGAAATATATATATATATATATATATATATATATATATATATATATACACACATATATACGTAATATCGATTACTTCTTGCGACCAATTAAACAATAACTGTTTGTAGTGCAACAAGGCGATAATTTTGATTTCGATTTGTCGCCAACAACATTTATTTATTTCAATTTATTTATACCTTTGTTTTACCTTAATGCTTTGCATTAAATTAATTTTACTCGTTTATTTTTTTATGTATTTAACGTTATTACGAAAGATTAATTTCAATTTTTCTTTGAAAGTTAACGTTGCTGTACCTTCGTGGAACAAAATTCTAATATCGCGTCAGAATCTATTTCACGACTTTCATTACTCAAAAAAGTTCTCTAATGCTTCTACGGCGCGGGATGTTTGTAATTAAAACTATTAGAGGCTTCCAGGTGCAAACCACGGTCAACACCAATGATCGTTGATATTACAGCTTTTATTAAATGCTAATGACACGAATAACCATAAGGAAATTTACGAAATTAAAAATGACAGGCGATAAAGGCCTTGCCTCTTTTTTCGAAATGTTCATCGCGATGTAAATGATATTATTACTAACGAAAATATTTGAACATATTTACCATAGAAAATTTTTATGAATATATGATACGTGTTTGCACCATGATTATTATAATTATAAAAATGTATAAAGTTTAGTATGAATGATTGATTTAAATATTATTAATATCAAGAGCAGTACTATTAAATATTGAAACTTTCGATTTAATAGACTTTAATTAATTAATCTTGCGATGATCTTGAAATATTTTCTAACACTTGCAATATATTCTCGAACATCATTCATAAGTTAAAAAAATATACTGTTTACAAGAAATAGTATATTTAAAAAAATATTCTACTACATAAAATTAAATTATTAATAAAATAGACAAACTTGTTACATACATTCTTATAAATATTAATATTACAAAGACCAGCGATTTTTGTGTGATTTTCATTGCTTGTAACAATTAGTTGGCCATTTTCCAAGCTCAATTGTACTTTCAGCTTTAATAATCGATAACGTGAGTACGGCGTCGTGTGATTTTCAACCTTGATAACCAACAACGTGAACATAGCGTCGTTTGATTTCCAGAGGTTAGAAATTTTTATCAGAGTCCCTAATGAAACTTCCCTCCGGAGGTGTTAAAAAATAATTTTTTTTATTTTACCACCCAATCATGATCATAGCGTTAAAAAATAATTTCTACATCAAAGTAAAGTACGTACGTACACTATATAAATAATAAACGCATAAATAATGTTGGATTTAAAGGTTGTACAATCAAAGCCAAGATACGTATAATATTTTATTTAATTGTACACTTAAAGGCAGACTTGACTGGACTAAATTAAATTGACTCTGTTCCACGCTATTTACTCGGTTCTACGCAATTCCGCAATTCCTTGTTTACTCGATACTCTCTTCACCGCTCAACAGTCAATTTCACATTGTTCACGCTTTTCCTCGACGCTGCCATTTATTCTCTTTCTCTGTTTCTTTCTACCTCACGCTCATATCTTCGATATTATTTACTATTTTAAAAGTTGTGCAATGTCTGCAGATCATTGGTCATAAACTTTTGGCATTCCTGACGACAATTGAACAGTTCGTGCCACTCTTTGTTAAAAACTCCATGTTTCTGTCACTTTTGTATTATTTCTCCACTGTGCGCATTTTCAAGTACTCATTTTCAATAAAGAGCTTCGTCAAACCTTCTTGGTGTGGCTATAAACATATTTCGGTCGTTCTAAAATTCAACGACGAACATATTTCAAATCACTATGCAAAATCTTCAGCCATTTTGTCAATATCTATTAACGCTAATTACCAACGCCCGGTTTAAAAACTCGATTCAAAATTCGTCCTTTCGTTCGTTTGACTCTTGTCGAAGAAAAAAAAAAAAAAACGTGATTTCTCTCTTATTTCATTTTGTGCATTGCTTCCTCTGTTAAATCGGCAGTTACCTGCACCACTTTCGTAAAGAAATAGAAGTCGCGTCGGTACGTTTAGCGTCGAGATTAAATTAAATCGAATTAAAATCCACTTGAATTGCATTTGAATTCAAGAGCAACTTAGAAACGACGCAACGAAACGACGAAATTCTCGAAATCGAAAGGCAAGATCTACCTTGCCGCCGGAAGGCTCGGTAGGCGGGAAACAATTCGCGAGTTAAGTTACGCGAAATAATTCGCGAAAGCCTCGTCGACTCTCGTGTAAATTACGCAACGCGGCAACAGTTGCATGAAGAGCGCGCTCTCCTTGGAGGCTGACTTTTTTTCACATTCCCTCCTACTTTAGCGAGCGAGACTTTGGCTGCTAACTGCAAATGCAATCTGCGTTGCGTATGCAAAGCGGCGCATAAAAGGAAACGAGTTGCGAAAATCCGGGGACTTTGAAACACCTTCGGGGCGTCTCCTCGCATTTTGATTTTCACACACACTCTCTCTCTCTCTCTCTCTATCTATCTATCTATCTATCTATCTATCTCTCCCGGCTCTGTGCCGCGCCGCGCCGCGCCGGTAAATTCCGAGCTCTCAAACTTTGAGGAGATTGAATCTAGCCCCGGCATCTTGCGGCCTGGCGTATCGATATATACCGGAAGGCCGGATGAGTTTATCCAACCGCGAGGAGATTTCGCTCTTTAGACGAGATCCGAAATCGTGGAATAAATATTTCTGACTTTGGCAGACGACGACAACGACGACGACGACTCGGCCCCGGCGTTACTCATCTGGCGATCTTCCGCGCGTTTCAACCCCCTCTGCCCCCTCAACCACCCACCCACCCGGGGGAAATCTCGCGATCACCGTAATTCTTACGAACGTAAACGAAAACCGACAGCCTGAAATAATATACCCAGGCGCAGTTGGATAAATCCGTTTCTTCTCCGGTGGAGGAGATCCTGGCCAACCGCTGTATAACATAAATCCTTCGACGGTCCAACGATTAAACGGGAATCGACGATTTCAATTTACATTTTTCTGGCTCGGTTCGCCGGCCGAAAGCGCGCCCAGAGATATATGTATGTACGCACGTGTACAGGCGTATCTGTATGCACATTAGTAAGTATTTACGTAGCAGCGTGCCAACCGGGTCACAACGAGCGCGGATATTATCAATATCGGCCTCGGTTTGTTAATTCGAAGCGTAAGCGCTTACTGATAGCGGTAATTGCTAGTTTTTCCAAGTGAAGCATTTACGAAACGTGTGATATCAATGTCCGGTGTGTTAAGGGGGAGGACAGGACAGTTTGACGGGCTTAAAAATTGCGAATACTTCGGAGGGCTAGTAAAAAATAAAAGCACATGTTTGACTGACACGAGCCTTTATGGTTCATTTTAACACATTATGAATTATAAAAAAGTAACATTAAAAAAAGAGAAGAAGAAGGCTCTTGTTCAACTTTTTTTAAGGGTATTCTTTTACATAACTTTTTTTTACATTGCTTATCGGTGTGCATGATTCGCAGCCAAACGGGATTAGTTGCAACAAAAAGGCAAAAAAAAAAAGTTCAAAAGTAAACAATATTCTCTAGGGATTGACGATCCAACATTTTTGTTTTTGTGAAAATCATGAAAATAGCAGCTATTTGTGTTTTTGATTGTGTCGGATTTATGGCAAAAATTTCTACGCCTTTTGTTTATATTTTTCGAAATTGTTAAAAATTGAAAAATGTTCGATCGTCAATACTTGGTAAATGTTACAGTAAAGATACGCACCTAGTTAGGTTCCGAGATATCTTGCGTACCGTTTCTAAAAACCTAGTTTCGAGAAAAAACGCGTTCAAAGTTTCAGAACGTCATTTTTCATGTGTATTCTTTACTTACTTCTTTTACTTACTATATCGCGGCTCACGGTTCTTACAATTCACAGCTAAATTGAATCCAAGTCCCCTAATACTCGATTCACCAAAAGTAATATTTGAACTATTACACATTATTGAACGATTTACACTTTATAATACTGCTTAATGTTGCGAACAGTGATACAAATTCAATTATTCTGCATCTTATTGAAAAATCGATTTTTTTGAAAATTTCAAACTCTCCTTTAACTGGAGAATTTCGAACAACGAGTCGTTTCCTATTCGTTGATAACCATTTTTCCAAAAAGCAAGCTTGAAATGTTACCAAACGCGTGTTATCGACGACTAATCGAAATCTAATCGAATTCATCAAAAACGATCCACGGAGAACGTCACGTTGACGACGATCCTTCGATCTTCTCGTTCGCAATGAATCAGGGTTGGCTTGGACTTCCCGGTGGCCGGGATTAGTCGAAATTGTAGCGAGAAGTTAGCGCGAAAGAATGAGCTTCGTAGGAGGAGAAGGATTGCCGGACACGCGCGAAACGTCGCTCGTAAAACGCGCCGGGAGTTCTGGATACCGGAGGGACGTTCGTTGTCGTCCGGATTTCTCGTTCAGGGGAATGTAATTATAAGGAATCAGGAAAAATGGGGGTCCCCCTGCGAGAATAATGGCTCGCGTAATGCTACACGCTGCCAGAGCGACCAGCTTGAGTTATCGTTCGTCGTGCGACGTTTCTGTTTCGCGTTGCTGCTAGGATTTTCGTCCTCCCGAAATTGTACAGAGGCTCGATTAATCCGAAATTTGCATTTAACGACGAGTCCACGCGATCGTCGCGGACGAATTTTTTGACGACTTTCGTTTTCGACGAAACGCCGCGCGCGTGACAATGTCGACAACAATAACTGTCCTTCGTTCGTGCAGTGAGCTACGAATAATTATTTAGGTAATTCGGTTATTTATTATTCCAGAGGAAATAATGGCATTTCTGCGAAATTAAATTCCACGTGAAATTCTATAATTTATTATTGTTCTATAATTCTATAATTTATTATTGTTTCGCAAGGAATAATAGTATTAAATTCCATGTTACATCGTGTTGTATAATTCTGTTATTTATTACTTATCACGATCGAGTGTAAATCACGCTGACTAGGATTTATCTCCTTAGTCGCGTAATAAATTGTGAATCGTCGTGAAACTCAGATTGAATTCGCTGGACGTATTGACGAAACTGTATCAAAAACTAATTTCGCAAGGAACTTTTCGTTTCGCAGGTAATATTAGGAAAATAAAATTTCAAACTTTGTTAATATTACGAGAGATGACTCGAGAGGTTGAAAACTCTTTTTCTTTGTCTTCACGATCATTGTGAAACTCTAAAATACAAATCTGCATGTAATAACATAGTATTTACACGCGGTGCATTCTTTCGTGTGTTAAAACTATCTGAGCACGAATGAGTTTATATATTTGTCGTACGAGGAAAGAGATTTTTGTTTTTTAATTTTTTACAAAAGTAAACACTGTAAAAATAATATCTAAAATGCGAGTAATATTTACGAAGTGAAAGCTGACATCTCGCCGCTATTCAATGAATATAGCTGAAAGATTGAAATACGAACTATAAGGTGAAAGGGAAGATAAATGCGAAAGTGAAAGCAATATTTTAATCTGGAAAGAAGATCCATGGACCATTTCCCTGCGAAAATATATGCCCGAATGAAAATGTGATATTGTTGACAAGAAGAATTACGTCCACGCGATTTAACTGATATTCGAAAAAGAAACCCCGGTTATCTTGAAATAGCCCCGAAGAATTGATGTTATACTGTGGCATAATGTAATATGACGTACATTATGTATCTAGAAACGATCCAACGATTGCATTTGCAGAGAGAAAAACATCGAAAATATCGGCTCAATTTTATGGATAAAATCTTCGTTACGATGCTTACCCGACACTTGTGTAATTTGTGTAATTCGATCTTTCGTCGAACGTTAAATTAACATCTTACTGAATAGATATACTGTAATCTTCCATTATCTTCTGTTTGATAGTAAATATCTTATTTATATATATATTTAATAGTAGCGCCACCATATTCAGATCTTTTTGCAATTGTTGACAAGATACGGATATTTCTGTCAAAATTAATATTGATTTCTCTTTGAACATGCAATAGACACGATTGTATCAATTTATTTATTTAAATTGGAATTATACGTGGAATATTTTGACTTTGACATTGTGGGATTTCGAAAAGATTTTGAAGAGATTTTCAATATCCTGAAAAGATATTTATACAAACCATGTCATTAAAATTAAAAAAAAGTAATTTCCAAAGATACTTTCCAATATTAAAGCGTAATATTTCGCCGGGAGATAATTAAACGATAAAGCAAGATGAAAATTTCAAATTCATGCGCGTAGAGCTGATGAAACAATTTCGCGAATCACTCGTTGAATTACCTTGAAAAAGCGTTCGACGCCGCGGAATTCGGAAATTCCAAATTTCGGCAGGTTTGCACGTTTGCACGTCGGCAAAAAAAATTCGAAGAGCCGTTCACTAGCCAACGTGAGAGCTACGCGAGTGTCGCCGGATCGTAAACCGGCCAAGGGTTGTTTGCGAAAATTTATGTTCCGTCTGTGGAAATTGGCGAGCGGAATTTTTGAGACTAGGGTAACGAGAAGCGCGGGCCGCCCTCGTGCATCGAGCCTGCACGCGATCTGCCCGTAAAACTATCGTAATTAATTTATAACCATCAGCGGTCATCAGCCGGGAACATAAATCTCCCGTGATAAATGCTCCAGCCGGAATCAAATACCATTTTCCCTCTGACCGCAAGTTACACGTCTATCCTCGGAGTCGCGCTCAGCGCTTTTCCAGAAGCGAGTCGTTTCGCGTTTCGAGTTGAAAAGAGGGCGGCGCGGCCCTCTCCTCTCGGCGGAGGATTCCGAGATCTCGGCCTCGGTGTAATCCGTGAAACGGTCTGCCATTCGTCTTGTCAGTTTCGGATAAGAATGAAAAGCGCACGGGGAATCCGGGAATGCGCGCGGGGTTGCCTCGACTTGTGTCGCCCTTGTTCAACGCAGCTTCTCTCTTTCTGTCGGATAACTCGACGAGACTCTCCATCTCTCTCCCTCGGCTCTCGTAACTCCTTCGAGGCAGAGAGAAACAGCTGGTTCCTCACCCCCCCCCCCCCTGCCGAGTTAACACCGTCGTGGCCGACGGGTTCGACAGAGATACGAAGGGGCGTAATGGTGACGAAGGAGGGTGGAATAGAAGAAACGTGAAACATCGGATAGCATTTAGGAAAGCTCGTTTCTCAAGTCCGCCGAGAACACCGCGCGAACACTAGCCGCGATATTTATGAATTACTGCTCGGTCACGGGTATCGCGAACCTGCCTCTCGTAAATATACCCTGCCCTCCTTATCTTTTTACCAAGCAAAGGCGATAAGTATGGTGGTGTCTGATTGTGTGTGGTGGTCTGATTTCCGCGAGACAGACGGATATTGTGGAAAGCTGTAGTGCACCAACAGAAAATACAATAGTAGCTCGTCGCGAATACTGTAACACTATTGTAATATTATAATATTAATATAATACTATTAATATATTATTATATAACTATTAATATAGTATTATATTAATATTATAATAATATTATAGTATTGTATTATTATATTCGCGACGAACTACCGTTGTATTTTCAATAAATTAGCATTATATTATTATTTTAATATTAATATAATACTATTAATATATTATTATACTAACTATTAATATATTATCATATTAACTATTAATAGAGTATTATATTAATATTATAATAGTATTATAGTATTATGTTATTATATTCGCGACGAACTATTATTGTAGTTTTAATAAATATGTAGCATTATATTAATATTATAATATTAATATAATACTATTAATATAGTATTATATTAATATTATAATAGTATTATATTATTATATTCGCGACAAACTACTATTGTAATTTTAATAAATATGTAGCATTATATTAATATTATATATACTATATTAATATTACTATTAATATAGTATTATATTAATATTATAATATTAATGTAATACTATTAATATTATATATAATATTATATATATTAATAGTATCACATTAATACTGTATTAACAGTATAATATTATAATATAAATATAATACTATTATAATATTGTTGATTCTTGCGCTCATATTCTCGAGTTTTATTCTCTTCTCTTTTTTTTTTTTTTTTTTCTACTTACGACACTGATGAAACTTTCTTCGTTAATCATCATTTCGACGACAATTTCACCATCTCCAAAAAGAATTACAATCATACATTCCATTATCTCTAAAAAAAAAAAGACAATTATAATTATACAGCACAGAGTAATGAAAAGGAATCTTCGTCGAGAAATAGCGAGAGAGAAAGGGGGGAATTTTTCATCTGTCAGTAAAATCGCGAACAAACGGTCGGAAGAAGATCGATTGTTCGATCTCGCGGTAGAAAGTTGCCGGGTGAGCGCGCGCGAATGTACAGAGAGGATACTCGATCCTGGTCCTTATGCTGACCGTAATCCGGCTTATCAAATAAACCCACGTACATCTGTAATCGTTCGGCGCGTTCAGATTAAATGTAATCCTTTTATGCAACGCTACAAGGGCCATCTGTGCGCGAAGGCGGATCGACGACGTCGCGTTTCAACCGAAACGAAAGAAATCATTTCAACGTGGTGGGTTTTTTCCCTCCATTCCTTTATTATTATCTGGTCCGGTCTCTCCTCCTCACTGGCCACAGGCCACGCTGCTCTTCCCCGTATTACGGCCGCATAATTCCTCTCAATGCAATTTCCCGCAATGGTCACCGGAGTTTGTTCCGCGTCGAGATTATTTTCCGCTTCTAGGCAAGATCCGGCGAATTATTATTCGCCCACTGTTTTAGAAACTGGGTTGACGGGGTCGAATCCGCCGGTGAAAAAAATTCACCGATCCCGGAGCACGAGGACCACCGACCAACAACGCGTTTCATTTTCACTGCAGAACACGCTTTCACGCTACACCGAGGTCACTCTTGCGCGATTAACCCTCGACTGAAGGGTCACATCTTCGCTAGCAATTGCGAGTGCGTGAAATAATAATTAATACGTTATTGTTCAACATTTTTCCGTTTAGAGTGAACCTACTAGGCAATTAAATTTGTGTTGATGTAAGAAAAGTGTATTTAAACACGATTTTTGTTATGGAAAAATGTCGTGAAATGTACGAAATCATTATACAATTTTATTTTATATATATTATATTATATTATATTATATTATATTATATATATTATATATTTTATATTATATATATATATATATATTGCTCTTTTGCTAAACAAAGAAAATAATTTTTAAATTATAAAAATATTGCAGACGCAGTGTCTCATCAATTATGAAAATTTTGTTTAATCTTACTCTAATTGATTTCCATGAAAAGGAATTACATTGCTTTCTTTGTGCTGTGTTTTATAAGTATCTCTCGTTACGAATTTTGTCTCCGCTATCGTTGTGAACAAATGCATACTGATGAAATACAAAGTGTATTTTTGAATTTCGTCGTTTCTTTAATTAAAATACAACATTTAATTTTGTTCAAAATCAGATTCTCAGTTCTCTTGAGAAATACCTTTTCGAGTCTCGAACTACAACTTGTACCATAATCATTTATACGTTTGTTAAAACCAATCATTATACGATGCTTCAGAAATTTCATCCTATAGTTGATATTAATGATTTTCTCGGTGATTATTCAAGAATTGAATCTCATTGATCGTCAAAACGCGATTCGTTGCTTGTTTGGTTTGTTTTGACTAGAACGACCAAAGTGGTATCGAAGTGACCAATATATAATTCTTGTTAGAAATCTTGTACATGTGAAACAGTGCATTTTATATAAATGAAATCTTGTATCAATTATCATTACCATAAGATATATAAATAGGAGCTTGTGCAAGTTATCGTTACCATAAAGCCTTTCTATTTTTTCACTCTGATGTCTCTCCAATCATCGATGATACTAGCGTTAAAAAAGACTCGACGTTATCGGTCTCGATATATTAAGAAAACAAATTGCAACGTTAAAGGCAACAATTTAATTCCTTGTGATAAGCCTCAGTTACTGTGAAAAGACAAAAGACAGGTCAACCAAAAAAAAGTTTGGATCGTTGAAAGCAACATCTAATATGCGAATTATCCGCTCTATATGTCATTCGAGGATTAACCACCCCCATAGTCGCGATCGTTCGTCCTATCATCGGTCGACTAGCTCCTCGAAATGCGATTGAAAATTCAGCGAAACGCATCAGTCCCAAGAACCTTCTTTCAAAATACTTTCTCGCCCGGGCCGGCGTGTTTCCCGCCTTTCGGCGGCATTGTCCCAGCAACGCGGTTAGATAAGACGAGATCGTGGCTCGACTGGCAATCGCCCGGCTCGAAAGGAGCAGTCATTCGCTAATGTCACGCGCAGGCCTGTCTGATGCCGTTAATATTTCTTATTTCTTTGTCGAGACGAGACGCAAGAAGATACCGGCGCAACGAGGTCCCGCGGCAGCAACAATGGACTCTGTGTCGTCTCCTCCTCTCATCGTGTCGTCGGACGTTTCGCGTGCTCTCTGCTGGAAATAATTCGCAGAATTACCCGGTTACGCTTTTTCTCGCCGGCGGCGTAGCGAAAATTCGTCGAAACGACGACGAGGCGCGGAAACTAGCAGAGTGTTCTCCACTGCGTAAAGAGAGAGAGAGAGGAGCACAACGATCCCGGTGCCCCGTGCATTAACGCCAGGAGATGTGCCGAGTGTTAGGTCGTTAATAATTCTACCCGGAGCCCAGCCTCCTCGTGCCGTGCGAGCCACGAGTATTTATCCGCTACGGGGTCGTAACACCGGGGTTGGATTGTTGCGTCGCTGCGTCTCGTGACCGTGCTCCGAAACTCCGAAACGTAGGCGTAGGGCTGCGATAGCATGGGTTCGCACGGCATGCGAAGAATTTGCGTTCATAACTTGCCAGGATTTGTCCAACGGCACGGTTCGCCACGCGTTGATTGCTGTTTTAGATTGCGGCCAGATCGATGCCACGAATGAGAAGTTGATATAATTCTCTCTTTCTCTGTGTGCGTGTCTGCACATCCCTTCAAAAGTATTAAGACACTTATATAGAAAATGAAATAAATTTGAAAAACCATTAGGATATTGTTGTAATTTTCGTAAATTTATTTCAAAGTTAGTTGTATCAAGCTGGGAGAGGTATATATAGTTTACATTATAGTAATAATTAATATATAGTTTACATTATAGTTAATATTGCACGAGAAAGTTAAATTTTCTTTTCGTCGATATATCCACCGCGTTTTTTAATTATTTGCTCGATTAATTTCGACATTTTTATTAGCTTTTCTATCTATTTGTGATACTGTTTCGTTCCATGCACTTCGTAGTTTGTTCCATAAGTCATTTTGGGACTTTGGAACACACTTTACGGATTTTCCAATCTAATTCATCCCAAATCTTCTCTGTTGGGTTCAGATTGGGGGATTCAGGAGGCCAGTGCATTATTTTTGATTCGTCGCTCTAATCCTAAATGTTGTAAATAGTCTTTGCAAACTCTTGCAGTGTGCTCGGGATCGTTGTCATGAATGAAAATAAAATTTTGGCCTATCAGTCGCCTCCCAAATGGTATGGCACGATCACATAAAATCGGCAAATGTTCTTTTTTCAGAATCACTTCGATTTTTATTAAATCACCAACACTATTTGCTCCAGTACAACCGCAGACCATTATTGTCCAGCCTCCGTGTTTAATTGTGGGTACGATACGGTCGGAAATCATTTTTTCTTCACGTCGCTTGCAATCGAACACTTCAGATTTAGATTTGTCGATCCATAAAACATTTTTCCACTCTTCAACTGACCAATTTTGATATCTCTTAGCCCACCGTAGTCTTTTTACTTTGTTGAGTGGTCTTGGTAATGGTTTTTTTTTTCATAGCGAAAAAATTACAATTCACACCAAATAAGCTAGGTGTCCTAATACTTTTGGAGAGGCGTGTGAGTGAATTAAATAAAAAAACACACTGTTAATTAATATGTTTAATACATATATTATTAAATAACAATATTAATATATATATTATTAAATTAAATAACGTATATAATAACTATCACTTATGAATTCACTTTCTCCCCGATCAATATCACTTCTCATCGCAGACTCGAGATGAATACTCCTTTGCTCGCTTCTGAACAAAAACGCATCACGCAACACACTCGCAATTGTCTCACCAATACTTATGCCTTCGCTCGACTCTCACGCATCCTCACACATGCAACATAAAACTAACAACATCCACAGGGCGTGTACGTCGTGCTTCCGGACGAAACAGTTGGCAAGAATGTTTTTCTGCTTTTTTATTTGCCGAATTGTACGAGCGAAAAAAAAAAAAAGAACTGAAAAAAATAAAAGGAAACTACTTCTCGCCTAGGCGAACGAACCGTAGGAATTACAGCAACCTGACTCTGAAAGATTCGAAATATGGAACGAGGCAAAGGTATCAGGAATTAACCGGGGGAAAGACGACTGGATGGAAAAGAATTGAACTTGTTTGAAAGCCCTGGGTAAATTGTTCGCCCCGGTGGATCCTGGTCGTGGCGTGTACTCAGTTTGAGAAAACTTTTACGGAGCTACACTTTTTCGCGCGAATGCTACTTCTCGAAAATTCGAAGTCACTTTTAATTAACGTGTGGGTGGTTTCGTTTCTTTCGTTACGGTTTCTTCTTTAATTTTCCCCCGTAATATCGTTTCATGTGCCGTAGAATCTCGAATAGATTACCGAGGTTCGGAGTTTCACGATTCCAAATGACTTTCATCTGCAATATTTCCAGTACTTAATTTGTCACGTTGCTCTTACTATGATTAAACATGAAAGCAGAGAATTGTAATATTGTGATATTCCTATCGCGGTTTTAATTTAAACGTACGTATAATAATATATTGTTATAATTTTATCATTGAAAAATCCAAGTTTTGAACAGTAAGAGATCAATCGATTAATTTATATATGATTCTGGTGTAATGAATGAAATTTCGATAACTTTTCAATGAATTACGAAATTGAGGAGAAGCAAAACTACAAAAGAGGAGTGTATACGCATAAATTTCGCATGATTTTAACAGCCGTTAATTCGTCTGGAGCAAGAGTTGTACAACTATCTGTGATAATTCGAATAAAAAAAATTAGAGTTTCATCCGAATGTTTATTATCTGGGAAACGTTAGCAGAGATAATGATGCTCAAATGCACTTCACTAACGATCAGGTTCAAAAACATTTTCGCTGAAAATTCTCAGTACTCAGCCAGCTTTTCATTTGCAAAAATGAATCTAATCTGCTATCATTTACCTGGTGAAAACATAGAAATATTAAATTTTTCACTTCGAATTGTTCGACGAGAGGCAAATTACTGAAATTCGCGATTAATCTTCTACCTTCTAAGTACGATATATCGACAGTCTCTCTCTTCTTGTTTTGAGTAGCTTAAGTCTTTATTTAATTTGATTAACTTTAGAATTTGATTAATTAGGAACTACAATAATTTATATAAAAACATGTAAAATTAAACTTCGCCTGGCGATTTAAATCCATCCATTAGCGAAGGAGGATTTAAATACCCCGTCCTTAGAAGATTAAGACAACATCGAGATGTTCGCGACTGAAATAGTTAATAACTGATCTTCGTTTCGTTAAGCAAAAAATTAGAAACGTTTCAAATTGATAAAATGAAAAGTTATTTGTCTTTCAACTCTTTCGAGTCAAACAATCGCCTTTTCCAATTTAATCTCCTCTTTAACTGTACGACACTTATTTTCATTTCTATTAATTTTTCTCAAGTAAAAAAAAAAAGAAAAAAGAAAACGTTGGTCAATGTCTTTTTTGCGCATCCTTACGTTCAAGTTACGAGTTTCGCTACGCGCGATGGTAATCCACTGCTCGCTCGAAATTTGTTGACGCGCATGATATAAATAAATCCAGAAAGCGGAACCGAGCATATCTCGCAAATTTGATGAAATATCCGGCGTGTGTGCAGGATGCTTCAACGGAAATACGAATAATTTGTTTGGAAATCATAAAACTTTGACACGATCGGTGTCAAAACAGAATTTGATTCTAAATTTTAACGCAACAACGACAACAACAAAAAAAAAAAAAAAGAAAAAGGAGAAAAACACAGTGCCTCCGGTGGATCATGCATGTAACATTAACATAGTAGAATCTGAAATGAGTGGTGGCGCGCTCGCCCGTTCACTATATTTCGAGGTTTTTTGCATTTGAAAATCCGTGTGATCTTGGCGCGATGGTTCTAATAATATATTCTGTTTACACCGCGCGATCCACTTGATTCTGGCGCACGAGCGAGCTAAATTTTTTAGCAAAACGTATTTCGAGTATACCTCAATTTGCCGTAACTATTTCACGTGCATCTGTTGATTTTTTTTTTTTTTTTTTTTTTCTCCACGATTCAACCAGAACCGGGAAACGGCATTCGGGATTTATCCACTTTATTTTGCAATACGATTCTTTTTTTCCTTTCTATCGATAAAACGTCAAATTAACCTGCCGCGTTAAAACACAATCGAAAACAATTTCCAGCGCCATTTTCAAACGTGCGAGAGGAGGCGGGAGTGGGAGAGATTCGATGTGATTTATTAAGTTCTGTGAAACGGCGATAGAATAATGCATTACCATCAAAGTCGTCGATTTCTCGTTCCCCTCAGAATTTCTCTCTCGTGACCAAGGCGTTCCGACTGTACGGAAAGAATCGAAGGTATCCGTGAAAGAAAAAGAAATAATGGAGTCTCACTTGCCCCGATTGCTCCGGAAACGAACGAATCCCCGGTAGTAGGGGAACATCAGAAAGATAACACAGGAGAGCGTAATCCCATCGAGCCGTTCCCTCTCGCGTCTCTCATTTTACGGTTAAAACACAAGAGTCCTGATTTCAGTCTTTGAGACTGAAATTAGGGACGCTTTGTAATTCCATGCACGTACGTGCAGTTGCGCGGCCCTATCAAAAACAATGGCGGAACAACCGCGAAAAAACCAGGTTTGCAATTGACGTTGCGGCTGACATTTCACTTTACGTCTTAAAGAGGTCGCAATCTTCCTCCCTCTGTCGTCGTCCGGTTAGTTACGTGGCCTTCGGGTTTTCGTCCTTTCGGTTTACACACTTAATAAAGCGTATTTTTTCTTTTTTTTTTTATGAACGATCGCTGAAGAACGACGAATAAAATTTGTCAGGTTTTTTTTTTTTTTAAAGAACGACAGGCTAGATCGAGAATTAATAATTCAGATCTTTCGAGTAGCTCGAATGAAGAGTAAAGAATATTTGTACTAATAAATATTAATATCTGAAAGCTATAGGTGACATTTTTAACTGCAACGCTACAATATTTCCCGTGAAACTCCTTACAATTAATAACCCCGCGAATGAAATTGACATTAAGAGTTAAAATTCGACATTCACGTGAAATTCCTGCGAAATAAAATTCTTCTATATCTTCTAGATAGCGGTAGGTAAAATCGACACACAGAGAGAGTAATTTTTCGCAACAGAAGAGGAAAAGGAAAGAAAGGAAAGAAACGAAATATAAATTAAATAGATCTGTCTCTGTCTGATTGTAGATTATAGAAAATACAGTGTACAAGTTTTACGCGTGCGTACGACAGGAGAACAAAAAAGGGGAGGGGAAAAAAAAATACACATACGAAACCAGCAGTAATTTAATTTCTCTCTGTCACGCGGAATCAACCGGGATTTTATGACATTAATCCACTGGCGTAACGCCAGTGGATTTTTATTCTACATTAGTGGATGATGAAGTATTTCATACGGTATCCGTACAAACCGATTTATACTGGTATCGATGAGTATTGGGTAGAAAAAAAAAAAAAAAAAAGAAGGAAAAAACGTAAAAACCTTTATCGCATTTTCACAAGTGGATTCCGACTGATGCTGCAGAAATTATGCGGTGTTTGATTTATCGGGTGCAACACGGAAATTATCGCGTTGTCATTAATCTCGGATTATTGGACACGCGGATGTCTTTCATGCTAATAGATTCATTCCGTAGATAATGAAATTTTATTACGAACAGCAGTCGTTTTTCAAGCAGTAACGCAGTAACAGCTCGTTTATACGAGATACAGAGCTCCGTCCATCGATTTACTGACAGAAATGTAGAACGTTTAATAACGTTACATAACGTGGTTTAACATTTTATTCTGAGAATTATCACGTAATGTAGAATTCTAATTACGAGATGCCTGTATTGTTTAATGTTTGGTGTTACACGTTGCAGTGTTGTGTAACTTATCGCTGTATGTTTGTAATATTCGTCTCGTGATATACTATATCGTCCCCTTGGTGGGCGTTGGAACGATTCAAGAAACGATAGTAGCCTCAAGTGTAAGAGCGTATATAATAAAAATAGGGGCGGTAAAAGAATAAAGAAGACAAGATGAGAAAAATTTAGAAAAATCGTTGGTGTAAGAAGTCTGAGTAATTACATACCAAACAAACGCACAAAATGCAAATTGTAACCGATCAGATAATCTTGTAATTTTAAACTTCCACACAAAGTGTCTTATTTGCACCAACATCTTTTTTTATTATGTTGGAGGACATAGGTAGAAATATAAATACATAAAATAACGCAAATTTGTTGCTGGAGTTTTCTGTTTGTTCACTTAAAGAAAAATCAATATTCTCTTTCAGTTTTCATCCAGAATAAATTTTTCTCTTTTGCTGATTTTTTTATTTTCTGAATTGTATTGCACCGTGCATTTTGGGATAGCTGGTATTGGTATCAGCTCTGGTATTGTATGTTACCGTTTTTTTTTTTTTTTTTTTTTTTTAAAATT